>NC_068358.1:17459545-17508377 GCF_020536995.1 Dreissena polymorpha | reverse complement strand
AACTTCGCTTTGGTTTTTCTTCATTGAATGTGGTACAATATGGTCAAACTATATATCATTTAAAAGCTAAAGACGGATAGAATAAACATAAACACATTTTTGACATTCAATATTTGTGTGCTTTATTCGTATTTTGGTTTAAAACCAATACTTTTTTACACTAATTTACAAAATCTCAATCTAAAGTTAGGAATGATATGCACTACCTTAAGTTGAATAAATACAAAGCTATATACATATACAAGGTCAAGTTAGCAACATTTCACAGAAAATTATTGTCATAAAACAACAAATGAGTTTTTATTCAACTGCCTCTTTTGGATAAATATCCTAAACAAAGTTCTAAAAATAACTAAAACGTAACTACTTTTTAACAATCCAGGTATGGTGGATAATAAGAGTCACAATTCTATTCAAAGGCTTAACAATTTTGTTATTTACCTCTCAACCAAATTGCAAATTTTAAACCATCTCAAAATGAAATAGATTGCAGACGACATATAAAATTGTAAAGGAATATAAAGAAATTGGCAAAACGATTGATTTTATATTTCGATTCCTTCTACCCATTTGAAAGCGTGGCCATCGCTGTGATCCGTAGAAAAACGTGCAAAACAAATCGGTCGAAACCACGTGCAGTGGTGAGAAAATCGGGTATGTGTATACACATACCTGAGATAACACATGCTTATTTTGACAGTTTGGTGGCAACTTGTAAAACAACTATTAACATTAATCAGCAAGAGATCGCACTAAATAACAGAAATGACCGCGTAGAGATATCATCACTTACCCTATTTGAAATAGTTTCCAGCTGAAAATTGTCCCCCACACGTCTTTTTAGTTAATTTGTATTGTTTAATTTGTACAGAATATCCAACCAACTTCCGTTGTTTTCACTTTCGTTATTAAAAACTTCGTTTAAAAGAATTATTACTACTTTTAGATTGTTAAAGCGATGTTTTATTATATATTATCAATAGAATAGTATACCGTGATGAATTGAACGGAGTAATCTAGATCTTTCTGTCAGTCTGTAAGCGTACTATTTTATGCGAAATAATAAAGTATATGTGATTCGACAACGATTGTAAACATTGGTGAAATGCTTCTTACATAGTTATTCCTTTGAGTGTTTATGAGGTCTGATCGTGCAGTTTGCAAACATCAACGGAAAGATTACAATCCAATGCATTTGTCATCGTCAACCGTATGGAATGTCAATTAGGCGATGAGTGAGTTTTTAGCATGTTTCTTTCTATTTTATTAATTTAAAAATGGCTACCCCCATGGTGATGAAATGACATGTGTTCGAGTTTTGATATTTCTAGATATGCAAACTTTTTTTACTATTTAAGCGTAACTTGCCCTCGTCAATGTCGATATCATTCACTAGTTATATAATTTTCCGCCGAAATACGTGGAATAAACATGATTCAGATTTTTGAAAATAATGTATATTTTAGTGTTAAAATCTCTTTGTATTTTGATTGATTTTGTGGATTTTATGATACGTTGATGTACAAAATTGGTAGCAGTTTGAAGGAAAAACATCCCTTAAAGCATATATGTATACATTATCAATGTTGCACTCTTCCTTTAGTCAAATTTGAGTTCAATGCAAGGGGTCCCGCATTTTTCAAAATGAAGCCTCTACATGAACCTTAAGTATACTCACACAAGTTGGAATACATTAAGAGATTTAGCTTCACTTTCCATGTTTTAATTTGTTAAGAAAAGATTTTCTATTGCGTTGTGGTCTAGTGCTGTTGGTTTAGGAAAAAACTGTACATAATTGACAGGAAAACCCGCAGATTGTTATTCCTTTAAGTTATGTGTAGATTGTTGATGGCAACGATTCGAGCATTGTCTTTGCCTACTGGTTTGTATACTTGAACTTTTTTTAACTTATTGAGACAGTATTTATAAACACCATATGTATCATTGGAACATAAAGGCAAGGCATCACGCTAGATTGCAAATCAGATTTATCAATGTAAATAAAAAAGAATGGATAAAAAAAAAAAATCGTTTACACTCAGAAAATAAAATATCAATATAAATTTAGTTTACAACCTTATACATAGACGCGTAATATCACGTCCTTCAACAATCTATGTGTAACAAAATAAATGTGTACAAACATGGATTACATTAAATTAAAGTTTGCAACAAATAGGCCGAACATTTAATCTCAAGACTTCAAAAATTGCATCCATTGAATTTCGACAATTATATAAAAGCCAGCGAATTCTTTGATTTATTAATCTTCACCGAATGCCCACCATATTAAAACCAATTAATACATAATTGATTCGACCATCCTTGGATTAACTCTTAATAAATATACTGAAAGTATCATACCCCATGTACATTGCAGACGTGTGTCAGTCACGTATTATATATGCCAGCTAAACTTTCTTGAAAAATATGTACGTATATGTTTTCTTTATGTATAATTTTCCTTTTGATCAAATAATCAAATAACGTAAATAATATAACTTACCGCTTAATGGTATACATGTGACAATATTCGTTTAGCTGGATCCCGGCTGTATCTGCCGTGGTTGGTATCATCATACTGATATCCATCGGTGTATGTATCTATAAGATGTGCTGCCAGACACGTCATCCAGGTCACACCATTATGCCGTACGGGAACCAACCCAATGGTAAGTGAAACGATCTCAAAACCCCTTTGAACATTTTGGAACTAAGTTTATAACCCATTTGGCGTTTGTTCATCATAATAAAAAGTCTATAAATCTAATAATATTTAGTTTCAATTGATTCAACGTAAATACATGTTTACCACAACACATAATCTTTTCGTACTATTTCATAAACAGTCATCAATATCGATAAACACGCGTATTGATTAAATCCGTAATTATTGGTTACTTTCAATATGTGATGTGTACAATTCCAGTGACTATGGTGTCGTCCAACACCACTGCTATGGCCCAAATGCCGGGCGGCTACGCCTACCCACCGTACAATATGCCTAACCAGCCCCAAGCACCATGGCCCGGCTCGTACCAGGGACATAGTGGGGCCGGACCAGCGTTCCCACCTCCATACGATGCAACATCCACAAAGCAATAGATTCTTAAACAGAAAACTGTTCGTGCTTGAATGAGAGGTTTTCAATTTAACAACTCACATGAGTGTGAAATTGTAAAATAAAGTGTACTATTGTGTTTCATTTATACTGTTATTTGTGTGTGCTTGTCAAAAACGCAATTTTCATGAACTATATATGGGCTTTCGAAATTGATAAATACTAAATGAATAAACGTACGTCCGTCGCCTTGAAAATATTAATCCTCCATTCAACGAGGCAGGACGATGCTGTCGTTTGTATGTCAATTATTATATATAAAATTGTATTATAGTATTAAACATCATAATTTAATCAGCATATTTGATAAATTGAACTTGTATGTGTTTTTCGGTATACTTAAATATATTTAATATTTGAGAATGCGAAACTATTCAAACTATTTAAAACAACACAAAAATATATTCGTATTACATAAATGCGCATGTTATTTTAAGATAAGTGATACATATTAAAAGTGATTTAATCAAAGATGTTGGTTTTGTATATAACCATTAAATAATTTAAATATTAGAGCTTAAGAGCTTAAATTAAACAACAAGAAAAGAATTTCACAATTGATGTAGCCACAATTGGATTCAAACAATCGCATCATCCACTCTGACATCATATGTGCTATAAAGCGGCATACTATTTTGTCCAGATATTACTGGTATTAAACATACATAAATATGGTTACACACTGGACCAACTCGTTAACAACCATTTTGATAACATTTAATAGTTTTCATGAATTTAAATGAATTGTAAGAAATCGACATGCGATTTAAGTTGACATTGTACATGCATATTATTTTTTCGTAAGGCTTTGGACAAATCACTAGTATCACAAACGTTCTCAGGTTTTAAACTCAACTCAGCAGATGAGATTTGAGTTTCCACTCAGCTGAGAATTGAGTATGTCGGGGATCTCACGAACGAACTCAAAACTCATCTCAGTTGAGACCGACTCAACTTTCCGACTCAATTCAAATACATAAATATGTATTTATTATTTCTTAAAGATGTAAGCGACGTTCTTCAAAAGGAGATTGATTTATAACATTTTTACGGGAAATAGTGTCAGTTTTCTTTTCGTCTACGATAGTGAAAATGCCTAGGTGAGATATTTTTCTGAAAGCGTAAGGCTGTTTCTGTCTGAAAAAATAATAAACCATTACGATGAGCTGTACGGTCAACTAAACGGGCTCAAACGGCAATACGATGCGAGCTGAAACATGGAAATCTAAGCTGACAAATTTGCGAAGGTAATGAGCTAGTGTGTGTGCAAATTATTTTTTTAAGTAAATCATTTAATGTGTTTAACATGTGATATACATCTAGAGATAACAATGTACGGAAACTCCAAAATAGCCTGTACAATTTTGTAATGAGCTATATGACTGAACGAGTCAGAAGTAAATAGGAAATGTGTGGTTTGTAGCCTATGTTTCTTTTGTGTTACATTTTAGTCATGTTCTAGTGAATGATAGGTTTTGTAATGCATTGTGTTGTACACATTTAAATATCCAGATCACTTAACTCATTTTTTTTCATCATTTTGATAGGTAAATTACATACTTCACTTGTTTTATTTTAGCAACTGGAAGCTTCAAGGCGACAGAACTGTTCAAGAAATTATAAAAATGTTTGGGAATACAAAAACAAGAAGTATACTTTTCTATAGTGAATAGTGAGTGCGCACAATGTTACAGTTTTTAACTTAATTATAAGCTCGGCTGTTTTCTGAGAAAACCCGAGGTATTGTCATAGCCAGCTCGTCGTGTCTTCCGCCGTCCGGCGTCCACCGTGCTAAAACCTTAACATATGCTCTAAAATCAAAGTGCTTCCACCAATAACTTTGAAACTTCATATGTACATTCACCTTGATGAGTTCTACACACCACACCAGGTAATGCAGGCGCATGCAAATTTTTGCTGTTTCACAGCACTCATTCGGCTTGGAAAGGCAGGCATCCACCAGTGCGATGCAGGCATCTAAAAAAATATCACAAGTCTTTCTTTAACATAGCACTAAGAGTCTTAAAAATTGCCCTCCTAAAAAAAACCAAAAAGACAATTTTCTACATTTTAATTGACAAAATTGTGCTGTTTCCCGAAGCATCATAAATATGTAGCACTAGGCCATCTTTACAAAGCAACAATGAACCATAAAGAAGAGTTAATGTGTTACTTAAGACAATTTTTCAAGATATAACTGATATCTGCATTTGCTTAAGCATTAAAGAATAGAAGCTTGATTACACAGTGCTCATGGTGTCAGTTTGTGGTAGTTAATGTTATTTGTGCATGTACATACAATAAATTAATCATTATTTTTATGTAAAAGATGATGAGCAGTACGCTTAGTTCAATCAGTTATGGTATTTCTCAGCTTTATTATCAAATTTTATTATAAGCTGATGAATCATAACACTGCATTTACATTTACCTCATGTTGGTATCAATGACAGCTGCTCAGTAATGTTAATAAACCCTTTCCTGCACACATAAGCTTCTTCAGATTCAGCTGGTTTTATAATAAGATTTACAGTCCCGTCTTCTGCTCCAACTACATTTGGCAGCCAACATTTCCAGAAAAATTCCAGCTTCAAAAGCAGAAAAGCTGGTTCTTGTGGAAATCTGAAAATATCAATACATTTTTAATCAACTGAGTATAACAATTGGAAATACAATAAATACATGTATAATGTAATGGACATTAACCCAATTTTGTTTTTACAACAAAAGATTATTCTAAATATTAAAGCTCTAACACAGAAGTCTTTTCGAAATCTTGTAGCATTAGCCTAGGTAAAGATCTAAATGTCGATCTATTCAAAATTGGTCATTGTCGACTCAAGTACTACTTACAATACATGTAACCAAGTTACATTTAAGTTTACTTAAATGTACCCAGGGTACAGAAAATATACTGAAACATACCCAGGAATTATAAAGCTTAATTGATCATTGTCAGCAATTTTGTTCAAATTAATAACGTTCGTATTTATGTAAATATTCTATAGAAGGGCCTCAATACTATCAAAACTCCTACTCAAAAATGCATGTTGGGACAGAGTTTGTTGAAAGAGATGTTTTTCATATTCCGTAGCCTGATTTACAACATCGGATTTTGGGCGGGAATAAAACTCGGGTACAGTCTAAATAGGCCGGGTACATGTCAGTATATTTTCCGTACCCGGGGTACATTTAAGTATACTTAAAAGTACCCCAATTACATTTCAGTAGTACCCGAGCCGACAATGACCAATTGAGCCTGTATGAGGCTTGATCATTTTCAATTTCAAATTATTAAAATGATCCAATGTGAATGTACTGACATGAATTGCTATGATATTACCAAAAATAAAACATACAAGCTAGTGAAATAAGCACAAGTGACAATGTACATAATAATTACACAACATTCAATCTACTTTACTCACCCATGCTATAAGCTTGTTGAAAATAGCAAACACACACAGTATTTTGATGTCACATTCATTTTCATGAACATGATGTAATCATTAATTTTATGAATGGATACAAAAGGAATTAGAACACAGCTTATTGTATTTGCTTCACAATGACAATAACAAAAAACATAGGTCATGTGGTATGTAAGAAAGAATTCCACGCAAATCAACGGTCATTGTTTTATGGCCATCTTTTTACCGGCTTATCTCCAGTTGATGATGGTTTCCCGCCAACGCCTATTTGGTTCACTTATGCTTTTTCGCGGCCTTTTTGAGAAGGTTCTTGGTCAACGGCCTTTTTGGTACTATACCGTCTCCAACCTTAAGCAAAACAGTGAATTTCTAGTATGCAGCAATGTTTTCCCTACCACATGCACACAGACATGTTCCATAATAAAGTCATGGCAAGTGCCCATACAGAGAATTGTGTCTTCAAATAAATGACAATTTTGTTTTTAGAAGGTATAGCATTGAACACCAAAAGTATTAAGTATACTGTAACCTGAAGTATGACACGTTCAACACAAAGACCTACAGATGTTATCTATAGGTCTTTGTTCAACATAAGCGGGTGGGGTAAATCAGTCTTCATTTATTTACATCGATAAATACACGTTGGCAATAATAGAATGAGTAAACATAAATAATATATAAAGAAAAAACATAATTTTAGATAAAACTTACTCATTATTGTAAGATTGTATTTTACAGTATTAAAACATTCATCGTTAAAATGTTTTGCTAAAACCAAGGCATGTCAAATGCTATGTCAACAAAGGGGAACTACTCTATACTGTACGTTTTGGGGTTAAATTCTACGTATTTGCCAACTGAAAATCAATGCAATTTAGCAATTATAATGGTGTAAAACAAAGGTTTCTTTGCCCTATTTACTATCAAATCTGACAGCAAATATTGCATCGGCAATGAACGACGAGTCGGTGCGTCCAATTCATAAATCAGCAATCCAACAATGAAATAAATAAATAGTTTCCGGGTGAAATCGATATATATCGCTTACTTTTTCTTAAGGGTTGCTTCTGTCTTCAAAAACGCGTTAAATCGGCTAACGTCCTCGTAAACGTTGAATGCGTTCAACAAAAGCGGCCATGTTTGAGTACTGCTTTATAACTTGAGACAGGTAGAACGCTTGCTTAATTATTTTTGCTCAAACTCAAAGATGAGTCTGACTCAGTTCTCAAAAACGTTTCGTGATCACCAACTTGAGCAAGGTGTTTACACTCATCTCACAAGTTGAGCAAAATCTCAAAGTTGAGTCAAAATATCGACTTAAGTATGTTCGTGATACTAGGCAAATGCCAGATTATCATAGTTATTAACCTCTATTATTTTCAAACACGTCGGAAGAAACATGGCATCACTCTGGAAATAAGACGATGTTAATTAAGATGATTTGTGAGAAATTGATTCCTGTACCAACTTGATATTGTCAGTGTGTTACGATAATAGCTTCACTTAATGTTTGATTTTGCTGTCTGCAATGGTATCAGCCTGATGTCATTAAATTTTGTTTCGTCACTATTAAAGTGCTGATGAAAAGCATTACATATATCATGAAGCAAAATTTAATTGGGTGTTTAGTTATATGTAAGTTAAAAAAAAATGCTTTGCTATCGTTATATGCTATATTGTTTCCATGTGCAGACTTATCCTTACGATACTCTTGCAACACACTCCATTACACTGGGCCAATGTCGATCAAAACGTGCAAATGCATGTTAAGCTCGCATCCAAGCGTCCTTTTGATACAGAAGTTTACCATCTATGCTAATTTATATGTGAATGCTGTTAGCGTTATATTTTTCATTATTTATAAAGTTGTCTTTAATTAACTTCTCCAGTAAATGTCATCAAATCTATTAGATTAAAAAATGCTCAATCTATCAAACAAACTTGGTAATCGTTCTTCCGTTATACGACACACTATTATCCGTATTACTTTAGTTTCATCCTCGAAGTAAAAATACATGATTGCATTAAATCATTAGTAGAGTATTTAATTTAAAAACACACATACGTATATTCTATCACACATTCATGTACAAGTATGTTTGCAAGTTTGTTGTCATCAGGCAAAGGTTTCTTATGGCGAAAACCATGGAGCAATGGTCTTTTATTCCCGTTTCATGCATTCATGACTGCGTTAATGTCTAATTGTGCAAGGCTTGAGATAAGTTTTCTCATGGAGGCTGAAGAATCTTGTGTCAGAGAGTCCAAAAACTTTTAATTTTCGTAATCATGCTTGTGAAGGGCAAACGCGACATCTCAATATGTATTTCAGTGCCGTTTGTTTGTTGTGGTTTTTTATCAAGGCATGTTTTGGTTTGAAATTCTTTGAATTAGTGTCACTTATAAACAGAGGTAATGTTTTACGATGGTAAGTAGTAAAAAAAATCCGCTTTAGGAGCTCGCATTTTTGAACAACCGAACAACGGAAAACAGTATGCCTAAACGTTCCATAGTGTAGGAATTTCTTATCGTGGCATGTCTGTTTCGCCCATTAGCGGTTCGTACTTATGCGTATATGGCCGTTTCACTGCGTATAACTGTAAGTTATGTCGAAGAATAGCCGTATGTTTTAGCCGTATTGAAAAGTGTCGTATCGTAGCAATCCTAACAACTCCTGTCTACTAATGGCCCATACCTACTATACCCCTTATAGGTTCGTAAAAAACGTTGTCACAACCTTTTGCAGCAATATCGGTTCTTTATCGGATGAAGAAATTATGCATAAATCGTGTGATTAAATCCCTTGAGAAACCGGCTGTGCGGTCCGTGAGCTATGTAATATTACAACGTCATCAGCTGCGCAGGACCGCATATATCCATAACAATCGTACAGGAAGTATGTGATTTTAAAGGCCCGTAAAAGGTGACGATCCGTAATTATTACCGTTTTTTTAAATATTTGCATATTTTATTTATAAAGGTTTTCAAAAAATTATGTATATATAGCGATTCCGAGCCGTTTTTTCGATAACACATTTTGATTGGTCGGCACAAGACATTGTGTATCATAATAAGTATTTTTGCAAAGTCGCAATTACAATCAAGGCAAAAGTGAAATCAAGAAAATGAAACATATTTTAAAACAAGTATGAATGATGCAATTCCATGTTAAACAAAATATTGCACAACACAAAAATATCTTACCGAACTCATGTTCTCTTTTTTTGTTTACGAGGATATTGTAGTGTTTGTTCTACGTCATTAATATATGCGTACTTCACAAAAGAAGCCGAGGAACATCGGGGATAGCGAAAATGTACGGAATTTGCAAAGTTGTAAACATTTCTTTAAATTATGAAACGGGTATATCTTCCATAATTATTGACAACGTTGCACCTTAGCTGTGTTATTATCACTTTTTATGCAAGAGTAACTTAAATCCGGTAAAGACTAGACCAGTTTATGTGCATAATAATTGGATTTGTCACCTTTAACGAGCCTTCAAAGTTTACATGTTCACAGTTTGGAAGTCCAGTATTGCAATGTTTATGAACGAAAGGCTGTTTCAGAGCCTATTGTTGTTTCAGAGACTATTGTCTATTAATGGAAGCTTTTTTTTCAAAAAATGTTACCCAGATGCCTGTAATTTCCATTGTGAGAATGTTTTAACAATGTTTCACTTTTATCTATAAATGTATCAACATTTGAGTTTAACATTATTATAGTTAGACTTATTGCTCCCTTTCAATGATTCGACAATTGAAGTATAGGTATATGCCTTTGTAGCATAAAACTATGTGTTTTTGTAGCATATTACAACATAACATAATGATTATCAGATTTGTTATGTTATTGCATTTAAACATGCAACACTTCTTTTATATTTGTTATGAATTCATAGAATGAAATATAAAGTTTGTCACCATTTTTACACAGTAACAACAATTTATTCTGTTAAAAGAAAATTTATCTCTCAGTAAGTATGTTTTCTGTGCGTTAATATTAAAATGCGGGTATAGTTTTGTTCACTGATATTGCGAATACTGACGTATCTTTATTAGGATTTATGTATATCAAGTTGTTTTATGACAGTGAAGAAAGTCGATATATGAAACATAATGCCATTATCAAAAGCGTATTAAAGCACTTCAAACAGCATAGAGTGGCACCATTTTACTGTACAAATGTTTGGGTATATCAGTTGTTGTTTTTTTTCAAGTAAAGCAACGCAAGTTGGGGTCTCAAATTCAGGCTTTGATCTTTACGTTAAATGCGGTTTAACACGATGCTCAATAATGAGATCAATTTTATTGAAATATCAAATCAACTGGGTTTTTTCATGTTTATTAATATTCTTAAGCATAGGAAAAGGACATGTATTTACAAACACTATGAAGACACTTGTAAAGAACTATTACAATTTAAGACGTGTAAACTATCATACGATGCAGTTGTTTCGTCAATAATGGTATTACGTAAACTAGGTTTGTGAAAAACTATTTGCACACATGTTTATCTGTTATATGTATTTAGTTTATTTAGAAAAACAAAATACTGCAAAATATAAAAATATATATAAGATAACAACAAATATATGTACATGCAAAATAAATCGGTGTAATTAAACTCATGATACGATATTCACGAGATTATATGTGTATTATAAAACTCAATTCAAAAAATGAAACAAACATGTTTGATAAATAAATATGAATTGATGTCAAACATTAATCAGCAATTCACTGCATGGCGTTTTATGTTTTTAAATCACAATGTGTCATATAACACGTTACTATTAAATTGACATTAAGCTCAATTTTGACATAAAAAAGCAGTTGCGTCGCCAATTTTGCGGCATATGTCTATCTCTTACACACAACGTATTCAGTATTCTTGGTATTGCGTCTAACAACATGTTCTGCGAACTGAGGGTTTGAATAATAATTTTTCAAATGATTCGTATATTACGATGCTTTTTATAATGTAAAATTAATACATCACATTTCAACCAACTGACCAGTAAATGTGTCAAAACACTGCAGAAATAACGTTTTTGGAAAATTCAAAATCCTATGAAGCAATCAGATTTACTTCTTCTTTTTATTCGACGCTTTCCCTCGTTTTCCACCCTTGGCATGTTTCTTCTTGTCACCCATCTTCTCCTTCTTCTCCACCTTACCACTTGCAGATGCAGGCTTCTCGGCTATAGGTGCGACCACACCCAAAGTGGTTTAGGCTTTCGATAACTTATTTACCTCCGCCGTACCGTTTACAACCGTCACCGTGTCCTTAAGTTGGTGATTCGTTTTGTCGTCCGGCACATACACGTCAACCTTTATTTTATCCGCATCTGTTATACTAAGTGTCGTCCTTTCTCGATTCCTCTCTGGCATTGTCTTGTCCCTATTAATTACCAGATCGTCCTCAACCTGTTCATCGACATCTTCCACGACCATCTTTTCATCTCTCTTCCCTTTTCCGCCTGTTGCTCCTTTCTTTCCACCTTTCTTTCCACCACCTTTCTTAGCCCCTTTGCCACCTTTAACATCGGCTTTTGCTGCTTTTTTTGGTTCTGGTTAACGTTCAGGTTCTGTATAATCGAGAAACAAACAAAAAACATAGCGAGTTAATATAATAAACATACCTTATGCAATCATAATATTTTATTTAAATTAAAGACGCAATTATTTTAATATTCGTATCTGTATTAACAATACCTGTACGTGCTATTAAGATGTAGTTTACAAAACGCTGAATACATACATCATAACAGTGAAAATAACACTTGGTTTATTGCAAACAATGTTTTGTTGTTCATTTCAGCTTGGAATACATTGTCAACCTTTAGGTTCTTTAGCGGGAGGTTCCGGTGATCGGTTACCAAAGCAGCATGACAGGAATCGCCATTCATTGTTCTGAAGAGCAAAATTTATCAGCGATTTATTGTGTAACATTAAATATAAGTAATATAAATCAAAATGGTGGTAAAACACTGCATATTCTTAATCGGTTAGTCAAAATGGATGTATGGTTACATTAGTTTATGGAACCATATGAGCTGTTATTTGAATTGCCTGTGAAAACACAGTTTCAGTCCCTTTAAAACATTCGTAGCAGTATGTTTCAAATAAAAGAAATAATATTCATTCATCACCAGCGATGAGTTTTAAACAAACGAGCTGAACGGAACTTACATAATAATATTTATAAAAAGACGATAATAGTATGTCAATATTTATCTATAGACAACCGTCACCTTCGCTTCAGGTTTTAACATGGCGGTGGCACCACTGTTGATGGCTAGGCCCCGTTTGAAGATTTACGATTAGGTGTTAGTGTGCTAGTAAACTTTAGCGACTCCTCAACATTGGAAGATTGACCATTAGTTATTGGCATACTAGTAACCATTGGCGACTGCCTCAGCTCACCGTTGGTCGCTTCTGTAAACGATATAAACAAAAGGTGTTTGTCATCTACCAAACAATACACATAACATAATAATTCTATTTAACTATTTTGACAAACCGCAGCTGCATCAGCTACTGAGATCTCCTATATGAAGATCGAGGACCATAAAACAAAAGACATTCAAGTTTGCAAACGCTTAAAGAAACACAACATAAAAGTTTTAAATTCACGGGAAAATTCATCAGTTTTGCCCTCTGATCTAATTTACTAAGGCAAAATTCAATTATGTATTTAAGGTTTGCTTTTGAGACACACAATTTAGAAACCAATAATAAAGACGAATCATCATTTTTCCCGTGTGAGTTTCAGATGCCTTTTTCTTTCCTTCCGTTCCTTTCCCTTTAGTACCATTGTTCCCTTTCTTTCCACCTTTCTTATATCCCTTCCAGTAAGAACGTCTGTCTTGTTTGATGATGCGACTGTCTCAAATGATGATGGTTCTTAAAATCAAAACATGACATGTATTTTCGTTTTCAAAAAAATCTTTTATACAACAAATACCTGTTTTTTAAAGACCATTGGAGATGAAATAATCAGTTTGTGATTCAAAAGTGTACCTCTTCTACATATATGGAAACGTTACCATTCACTAATCGTCGTAAATAAATGTTAACATTATAAAACTGTTATAGAAGAGACTTCAGGAAAGATAGATCCTTCCCCTGAAACAAATCAGTTGTAAGTGGTGAATGTCTACAGAAACATTTGCAATCACTTTGTTACCTTAGCAAATACCACAATAGCATGTTTTTCGAGTTGATATATCGTTTATAACATATATACAATGTTAAGCTATTAATATTCTACTATATCATATTTTTGCATTAAAAACAGACACACTTAAGTACACACTTTTTTAAATACATATTGCACATAGCAATGTTTTCGTTTTACATCAACTGAAATGTATACAGATGCAAATAATCGTAAACTTTAAACTTGTTCTTACAAACAACTGAAATCTTGGTTCCTTAGGACCGTCTTTTCCTTTCGGCTTAACGCTGATATGAGTCACGGACATTTCGGACCGGTCAGATTTAAGCTCAACACCGCCTATACTAGCCATCGTTGCCTGGCGGTTCGGGGTTGAGGACCTTGTTATGGCGCTCAGCGTGGACTTCTCCTAAGTTATGGCGCTCAGCGTTGACTTCTCCTTGTGCAAGGTTGGCCTAGTCTGTTCGTTCACTTAAGCCACCTCTGCTTTCGGGCCATGGCCATCTTGAACGTTACATGCTTAGGCATATAATAGTAATAGTTATCACATCAAAAGTCTTTCATTGGTGTTCGAATTATTGTTTAAAATGTATTCTCAATATTGTTTAGATATATCAGTTGCTAATAAGATTGGGCGGTAACTTGTTATGCATCATAAAATTTTATATCATGTATGTGACATCATTTACTCGGATTCATATCACTTGACATCATGTACAGGTAACTTGATCACTAACACCGCGTCACTCCCGCTATCTTCCCCTGTAACACTTTTGTTCACGCAGCGAACTAGATAATGGCAAAACAAAAAGGTCAGCTGATCTTCTGGACCATTTGTTTGAGTTTAATGTGAATTTTTAGCCCGCGCGAATGTACCGAGCATATGGTTGTTTACCGGTCAAAGCATTATTTAATTACGATATTAATTATTCTCGAAGTGCATGAAAGAGGCGAATTTAGACAAATTAGACATGATGATTGAAAGTTTTGTATACAACTTAAACCAATATAGAAAAAAATTGACAATATAATTAAAAGCACTGTATACTATCTTAAACAAGCTGTTTAATTCTCACGTTGTCGTAAAATGTGATCAGTATAAATACCCGAACAAAATTAACCCAGCGCGCTATTCCTTCGAGGAGACTGCTGGATATCCCAAGTTGCGTAAGGGAAGAGCAGTGATAATTTGGATTATACTGTTCGGAATTTTCGTAACACGTGTCGTTTCGTTCATTTATTAATGAATATATTGGACTTGTGAAATTTACTGATATATATAATACATACCTTACTATGTATAGTATCCAATTTGTACATTTTTTCATGCCATGATCACCATTGCGGGGTCATTATAAATACATGTAATCGGCCCTCACGCGAGGGCCGATTATTTATAATCGGCCTTCAGAACGTGTGCGCGTGACGTCTTAGTCAACGATGATCACTAAAATTGAGCCAAAACTCAACAAAAGAATCGAACATAGTTATTATGACACGTAGCACACAATTTGGATAATACCACTATTGTGCTTTAACAAGATTCGTCAAACAGCAAAAATTATAGTAAAAGACACACTTATCTCGATGACAACTTAAATCCGGTTAATATAACATTTCAATAACAAAGATGTGTAATTCCCTTTTCTATTATTCCATTTGTTCATCTATATTGGTTTTATATCACACTTTTTTAATGTTTGTATCGGATGCTAAACACTGTCTTCAAGAAAACGATTTACGAAATCGAATGTCGAAGCGATTATAATAATTTTATTTCTATCGAAGCTCCCAATTATGCACGACAAAAACACAATCCGAAATACGTTTTGGAATCGTTCAATGCTTAAAAAATATTTAATTGTTAAATAAAAACCCTCCAAGTGCGACTTGTTGTCCTTAAACCCAAAGCGTCTAGCTAGTTTCGCCAGTAAAATTACGCCACATGAGATACGTCATAAATTGTGTAATCAATTGAATATAGGGTCAATACACTTTTTCGAGGGCATGATCATCTGCGGGCGCTCGAAAAATCCGTTCCTGCCTGAATGCGCAGCACGAGGGCTGCAACGGATTTCGAGAGCGCCCGCAGATAATCATGTCCGAGAAAAAGTGTTTACCTATTATCACTATTATTGCATAAACGAATCACACATACCAAAGTATATTAAAATAGCATTGAAAACAATATGTCTTGTTCATTCGACATCGACAAAATAATTCGATTATTTAATGTGACGTCATGCAGTTCAAGGTTGTGTTTACATATGCCTCACTCGGTCATCATTAGAAATGACGAGGCTTTACCTTCGTATAGGCAGTTTTCGATTTAAAATGTGTTTAAACAATGGATTAATGCAAAGTTGAAATGCAGCCGCGCAAAGTAAGAAATGAGGAATTATTTTGGAAGTTACTGGTCGTGACGGATAAATATATCGTCATAATAAGTTCCCCATTTATGCTTGGAAAGTCGTCGAAGGCTGGAGTTCTTAACAAAGTTCATAATGACTTGATTGACCAGTTTATAGATATGAAAAACACATAACAGGGCTTGAACGGCTCGTGAATCGCCTTGTAAATACACGATTTCTCCCGTTCAAGCCCCCCTTTTGCTAAGTTTCTGCACCCCGCCAGAGGGCATTATAGATAGAGATTATGCAATAATGAAAATAAAAGTACGGATCTCTGGTTCCTCATAAATTTTAATGAAAGACCAAAAAAGTATGATATAATTACTCAAAACCTGTGCCCATCTATAATATAGTATAAAAGTTAGATGATTATATATTATAGACGTTAATACACGGCTGAGCTGGGCCGGGCAGTTATAATCGGCCCCAGGTCGCAAACGGCCCACGGCTTTGAGCCCAATATATATTATATATTTTATGCCGAAGCGTTCGACCTCACTGTCTTTATCAGCGTCTATTGTTTAATTTCAGATGTTTTATTATGTACGGATATGAAGTCGTGCATTTCTGGTGTCAACGTTGTTTACGCGCCCTTTCATGGACGTTTATTCTTGCACGTTGATGCCATATGGTCGGTATGTCCTTAGTTTTGCCTTCCACAATTGCTCAATGGTTTTGCGGAACTCATTCAACCCGTTGAGTTTTTCGAGTCCCATTATTTGGAAATCATCCATGGAGTGTCCGTCTGTGTAGAACGTACGAACGTAGTGACTCATTGTATAGCAATGACGATGTACCGCTTGCCGAATTGAAGCGTTAATACGAGCGCAAGGCAGAGCGTATACGGCAATCTGAATCCGGTAGAAAATCGGATAGTCAAAATTAAACCGATATGGAAGTAAATATTTTAGGCCTAAGAAAAACGCGACGAAACCGCCAGAATACTAGTGACATTGTCTTAGGTTTAATAAGAAAATGTTAGTGTAAATTTACGGAATTACCGCCGCTTAATACATTACCATTTTATAACGAAACAGATATTTTGAGTTATAATAAATATATACCGTTAACAGGGGTGGTTGAAAACAACAAAATAATTATGATAGTAAAATACCTTTCAATGAGCAATACGAACAATATAAAATCGATCGATTCATTAATATTCCGATAGCGCGCATTATCGTGACCCACGGACCCTTAAGATTAAGTTTCGCTACAGCACGCTATGACATACCGTACGCAGTTATAGCTGTTAATTCTCAAAGTCATCGTTATGCTCTGTTAGAGATCGATGATTTACTTATTTGCTCTAAAGATCCATTTTGTCGCTTCACTAAACCATTGTATCCTGTATGTCTCTCAACCAATTGTGTTATTCATAAATGATCTTGACAAAGGTAAACCAAGTTGTAATGAGGTTGTGTATATTAACGCTCAATTACCTATGGCAGAATATATCACAAATGGTGTATGGGTCATTATAACATTAAAACCATTAAGCGTATCTATTGAATGTAAACGAGAAGCGAATATCGAGTCTAGATGAAAGCAGGTCACACCGCCATTTGATATTGTTTCAATTCCTGCTGGCTGCGTTGCCACAGACGATTTTATTACACTTCCTGCTTCATTTGAATATGAAACCAATGTCAAGGTTGTTTAGAAGGAAGTCAGAAACCGGAGGAGAACCTGGTGGGGGCTTGATTGCGAAAGCTGTTGCTTCGGCTCCTGAGGAGAAGATTCTCACCGAGATGGTGTAGCCATCACCTAATTTTAATAAGAGACTGTTGAATTATATTTCTTTGTGTCCTAATGTTGCGAGCCAGAATGTAATGTTCATTAAATATATTCCATGTATCTTTTCATAATCTTGAGGGAACTTAATGAGACACATGCACTTTGGAGCATGAAATGCAATTACCGTAGAACATCATTAACAAGGACTGAGGCTGACATCACTACAATACGTATTTCTTCGCCATTGGGATGAATTGCATTTCACCGACATACAAGACTGACTAGCACGTTCGAATTTTATTTAATGTGTTATGAAATAGAAGTGTTCCCAGACACTATTTTAATGTTTTGGAGCGGACTTATTTAGTGCGAATATGTATGTTGTTTCTTTTGTGGTGATGGTTATATATATTGCGCACTCTTGACGCTTTTTCTCTCTTGGCGAACACTCGTATAAAAATACAAATAGGTTTAAACGTACAAGTTCAATACATTTACATAGGAAAAAATAATTATAGGGTTTTAATTATTTTTATTTTTGGAAAGGGGCGTATGTAACACTTTTGTTCATGCAGCGAACTAGACAGCTGACTAAGCAAATAGGTCAGCTGAACTTTTGGACTATTTATGTTAGTTCAATGTGAACTTTAAGCCTGCGCGAATGCACTGAGCATATTATTGTTTACCGGGCAAAGCATTTTAATTACGATATTAATTATTCACGAAGTGCCTGAAAAAAGGGTTGGGAGGCGAATTTTGAAAAATCAAACAAGATGATCAAACATTTTGTTTACAACTAAAACCAATAAAGAAACAATTTGACAAGATAATTAAAAGCACTGTTTTATATCTAACACCAGCTGTTTAATACTCACGTTGTCGTAAAATGTGATCAGTCGGTATAAAAACCCGAACGAAATTAATCAAGCGCGCTATTCCCTCGAGTAGACTGCTGGATATCCTAAGTTGCGTCAGGGGAGAGCAGTGACAATTTGGATTATACTGTTTGGAATTTCGTAAAACGTTTCATTTCGTTCTTTTATTAATGCATATATTGAACTTGTGAATTAACTTTTATATATATATATGAGCGGGCCCAACGGGGCGCAGAGATGCGCCATTTGCCCGTACATCATAAAGGCGGACTATTTCACAGATCCCAGCGGCAGGAAGTACAGCGTGAGGAACAATGTTGATTGCAAATCATCCAATGTTGTGTACGCGGTCAACTGTCGTCGCTGTCGCAGGTTCGTGTATGTGGGAGAGACCGGCGGAACTCTGTACCAGAGACATCTATTCAATCTGTCGCGTATTCGCACACAGCACAGTGACCCTGTAGCTGAACATTTCTACACAGACGTACACTCCATGGATGATTTCCAAACAATTAGACTCGAAAAACTCAACGGGTCGGACGAGAACCGCAAAACCATGGAGCAATTGTGGAAGGCAAAAATAGGGACATACAGGCCATATGGTATTAACGTGCAGGAATAAACAGTCATAAAAATGCGCGTAATCAACGTTGACGCCGGATATGCATAACGTCATATCCGTACATAAATAAAACATATTGAAATAAAAAATGGCCGCTGATGAAGACCGTGAGGACGAAAGCTTCGGCATAAAATAAACATCGTTTTTGGTTAAATAATACAAGGCCTATAGAGACTTTGTTATATATATATATATATAACACTATACGATCAACATAGACATTCATTTTGAAACCAGATGAACAATTGAAGATATTCAGATGATCAGGGCAAAGACGACGATGGAAAAGACGACGACCGCTTCTACGACACCGCCAGCAATGGCGCCTGCTTTGCTCGAGGGGGTGGTTGTGGTGATGGCACCTGAATTGGAAGTGTTGCGGCTGAGATTGGTGATTAAATCAGAGAAGACACGTGATAAGTTGCCTTAAATTTGGAGTTATCCTACTATAGACGACCCCGACTAAGAACAAAAGATCTAAAGAATCATATTGGACTTCAAAAGATTATCTTACCCTTAACAAGATGTTTAAACAATACTTGATCAGTTATTAAAAAATTGAATGAATTTTGGAACAATTTTTAAAAATATGATTTAAAGCGGGTAAATACGATTTTGTCAAATATTTATGATTTTATATAAAATGTGTAAAAATTATTTTATATATATATATATATATATATATATATATATATATATATATATATATATATATATATATATATATATATATATATCAATATAAATTAAAATAAAAGTTTAGAAGAACATGTGTCGAAAAATGCGAAATAAGCCAGATATTTAATTCTGAAATTGAAAACGGCTGTACAGCCGAATTCGCCAGCATGTATACCATACGTGTACGATGTGAATCTAAACTTAGTTTAACGGTTTATTTGAATTCCCGCAACGATATCTATTCATACGACACACGAACACTAACTCCGATCCTAATACAAAGACGAATGCTTCGGTTATTGTAGGAAAATATGTACGTCACAATCGGCTCGGGGCGCTAATTTGTCTTTGCTGCATTTTATGAAATTCGGCTTTAATGTACAATTTTTCTTTCCCATTTAATGTTATTGTAACATATTTTATCAATATATTACAATTAAACACATATAAAAAATCGTATATACCCGCTTTAAAGTAATAGTGCTTAAATGAAATTTTGATCATTTACATTTTAAATTCAAATAAGATATTACATGTAAATTATTTGTATTGTGTTTGTACAATGTTTGTTAATTTTAGTTTAGGTATGATTTCATAGCTTGGTTCAAGCTCATCTTCTTGAGTAAAACGCTGGACATTAAACATCAAACATTAAAAGCAGACGGATTACATAAACTTCGACAAAGATCATAATGGCACAATTCAAACACTTAAAGATTATAATCAAACAATTTTCATAATGTAAATTCAATATATTAAGTATGTACATCGTTGTAAGTCTTAACAGAAAACAGAGCTTTACGAGCTATTTAAATTTCTCATATCAAAAACTTGAATTTGAAAAATAACTTATTAATTAAAACACATTTGAGCATAAAAGTATTTGGAATTCAAGTATATGCCATTATTGAGTGTAATACATACACAAGGTTATATCAGTCTTAATATAATAAATACAATGTTTTCCAATCAGTTTCATATCTTAATTATACAACTGCATGTATACGCTCATCTACATTATAATTATGTGATTTGTATATGTTTACTTTTTAACTCACCCAGTCATAAATACGAGAAAGAACATAAACTTTTCTTAGACAACCCATTTAGAAATGTGCACTATTTTTTTCCTCAAAACTTACATATTCATTGAAACAAGGTTTTGAACTATTGTGTGCTAAATGTTGCAATACTTTTGTATTTTGTTACGAATCGCTAGTTTCTGTCATTACTATATTTTATTATATATATATATATATATGGAATCCAAGAAAGGCCAAGTAATTGTCCAATATTTTAACTTAGATGACTTCATGAACTAATGTGACATTATGGCTGTTATGGTAATGGAAATAACACAATTGTAGTAGTCATGGTGACAATATGGCCTTTCCCGGACTCGACTTGATAAAAAATGAAATATAATACAATACTAACTTGGTGTTGTCTTTGAACACGAGGCTGAAATAGACAGAAACAAACATCGTTATATAGACATGTTCATATAACATAAGTATGTTGTTATAAATACATTAACTATGGAAATACAAATCTCAAATGAGATACCATGATAATTGTGATATATTTTGCACTTTTTTGAATTTTGAGTTAATATTTTAAATATGAGTCCATTTCGTTCTATCCTGTTCAACCTTTATGTCTAGATAATGAAAATGATTGGATCTCTACATGAATTAAATGGCTATGTAAGCTTGTTTATAAAATCGAAAAACAGAGATTCTTACTATGGACTTTTTTAAAGTCTAGTTTGTGACCCTTGGCTGTCATCATATCTGCTTCTGTCGGAAACTCCGTCGGCGTTTGATTTATTGTGCAGTTACTAGGCGCAACGGACGCTACTGTTCCGTTGGAACACTAAACACATATGATTTATCCTTTGATAAACATAAATATACAAGCATACATTGAACGAGAACGAACAATACGATTATTATTGTTAAAATATTAATTGTTTGCCTATAACGCTTCTTTTATTCGATTATGTGCGTTTTCAACTAATATATAATATATAATATAATATAATATATATATACAAATTATTATCACTGCATTAATTGTTATTTCCAGTAATGCTGCTACTATTTCTCAATATTATGAATACAATATAGGTCTCCGCTGCTGCTGCTGCTGCTCCTGTTGCTGCTGCTGCTGCTCCTGCTGCTGCTGATGATGATCATGACCATGATCAATATCAACAGCAGCAGCAGGAGGAGCAGCAGCAGCAGCATATTTATATCATTCCATTCAATTACGCGATTACAGATAACATATCAGATAATGTTTCTAAACTTACGATGCAAGTAAATCGAGTGTACGACCCAGTGAGAGTGGCGTCCCTGTTGTAGAAGACAACACAGTCGTAGGACGACATGCTCATCTTAACAACGCTGTAAAAGGCACCGCCAGCTAAAATGCAATAAATGAAAATTAATTAAAATTTGCAAATAACAAATCTTTTCAGAACCAAGCAACCATGTTTGAGACAATTTGCCAACTGTGTCCCATCGCAGGTGCATTGCGCCAAGGGAATCCCAACGCACTCGTTTCGTATATCGGGCATTAAGGGTTTAGAGGGAAACAACATACAATAGTATCGAAAGAACATACCTACAACAATGAGGTCTAAGGAAATAAATTAAAACATTGTCGTGAAAATACAAAATTAAAAATATAAATTAATAACGAGTATCACAAGAATGAGTTTAAGTTGGAGTATTTCCCATACAATTGATTAATTAATGTTTGCAAAAACGTCAGAACAATTAAAAAAACACCAATATTGTATTTAGCAAACATATTTTTTAACTACTTCCAAAGCAAGCTGTTATTACTTATTATTCTACGGACGACATATATTCACTACAAAACTCTAGTTCACCATGACGCTGATAGAACGCCAATCTACGTAGGCGCGGATTAAATCCTATTGCGATACGCCAATGTATGCACAGTGTACCTGAGTATGCTATTTTCTGCGTGCACGTAGACCCCGAGTACGTGATGGCCAGAGCCGATGTGTTGGTGCACATGTCAAAAGTGTCGTTCGTTGCGTTACAGCTCACTATTAAATTGGTAGCAATATAATCATAGTCTGCCGAGAACAGGAACCGGTCGGGTACCGTAATCGCTGCAGCCGCCTCGGACCCTGAAAGTCGGCAAACATATTGACATGTATATCTAATAAATATTTCATTTACAGTCTGCGCAAGTAATTACACGATGTGTAGACATGTTTCGCAACATGCATTTAAAAATATTTTATTACACTAAGTATTTAACATACCAATAGCTAATTTCCATTAACATACCATTGCATTTCATACAAAAGAAAACATGTAGAACAAGGTTAATGTCAAGCAATAAGGTCCCCTACCGGCTCCACCATTGTCAGAAATTCCACCATTTTCAGAATTTTATTTTGGGGGGGTTACCATAACAACTACAATTTTTGACGTAGAGAAAAAATGAAATGACGTGTATAATGTTCATATTGCAATCTATCCATGTTGCAAGTTTCGTGAAAAAATATAAAGAACTTTTAAGTTATCGCAGGATCCAGAAAACCACCATTTTCAGCAGTATTTCTAGTCTATTTGTTGCCATAGCAACCAGATTTTTTGACGTAGGAGCACAATAAAGTAACGTGCATAATATTGATGTGCCCCGCACATTGTTGTTGTTCAATAGTTTATCATATGTATATCATTTACATGTAACATTCATAATTTGTTTAATGTACTTACCTGTTTACTTTATTTCCTGAGCTACACATTATCGAATTTATCTGAGTGTCCACAGCTCCATTGTTTTGTTGATAGTAACAACTCACAAATACATTTTTACCTCATGAGCATATTGTATAATCAATCATTTAGGCAAAATGTAGAGTGAATTGTGTTAACTTTTCCAATGATTTTGTCGTTTCATATTTTACACTTGTTGTTTGATAAAGATTCTTCGTGTGTTTTAAATATACGACGCTATTCGCTCAAGTTTTCCATAAAACTAATAATTATACAGATAACTGCTCAGTGTTTATTGTGAAGCACTGTATTTTACCCTTTAAATCCAATGTTATTGTCCGTAAGTTTATGTTTGCAAACATGTGTTCCACCATTTTGTCTTGAATGCTGGGACGTAGGTTAAATTCTACCTTATTTGCATCGTCTGGTCTATTGTAACTTGCGGAGAAAACATGAAAAGATCATTCTCTATTATGAATTCAGTAGGTTTCACTGTCAAATATTGATTGTTTAAGTAATTTTGATAGATTGTAAGCAATTTCCAATATGGCGACTGTTCCTGTCCGTTTCCTTCTGGTATCCATGGAGCGCGTTCCATAAATGGGTTATTTTTGGGACTGAGCGTTCTTTTTGTTGGTCATTATTTGGGCATTTTTGGGGATGGGACAAAAACGGGTTTTAAGTGGGTTTTATTTGGTCTTAGTCCAGTTTGGGGTTTTTGCCCATCCATGGGTATAAAAGGAGCGGTTTTCACTATTCAGGGACACACTTAAAATTTTCATAACTTTGAACACTTGTCGCATAACATCTTAAGCGAAATATTAAAGTAACGGAAACGATCATTGTTAAAGTACGTTTTATTGATAAATCTGAATAAGAATAAGAAACATATTTAATTTAATTATAAATTGTTTTACGCTTTTTGCTACTATTTTATATTTAATAAGCCTGTGTCATTGCACTTAATTTATTAGTGGACTGTAACCCTTTTAAAAGACGACGTGGACACTCAAATCGTTAAAACACATTGTTTATTTGTTAACATTTTATGCTAAGAACTGTAACAGTTGAATTTTG
The DNA here is from genome assembly GCF_020536995.1 of Dreissena polymorpha. Classification (NCBI taxonomy): domain Eukaryota; kingdom Metazoa; phylum Mollusca; class Bivalvia; order Myida; family Dreissenidae; genus Dreissena; species Dreissena polymorpha. The sequence goes on along the minus strand of NC_068358.1, from coordinate 17,483,482 downwards.
ACGCTATATAACAAGCCATTAAATGGCAGAGAAATAAAAAGTAAAGCGTCAAACAGACTTGTTTTCCATTTATATTGACGATATGAAATAACAATTACAAGCCCTATAGAGCTGGGCGCTACATTATGGTGTCTTGGAAGTGGAATCTTTATAATAAATAAATATTCAGTGATCTGAACCTACACATAGTGACATCAAATAAAATGACAGTTAACACTTGGCGTAAAGTTTGGAAAAGTCTTATTGACTTTATTTAGTAAATTTGAAAGAAATAACTTGAAAAATATGATTTGTTGTCGATTTAAACATTCTGTTTAATTATGGCAAATAACTCAATAGATAGTGAGGGTGAAATAACACTAAGACCAGGCTTTTTAACTGGTAATTCGTCAACCGAAAATGATGACAACGGAAACATATCTGATGACGAAGCTGCTACGGGAACTGAAACAGGTGGAAAATTACCTCGCAGTGGAACAAACATGGAGCACAGCGCTGAGGAAGCCAACCCTTTTACAACAAATGATGTGGCCAGTATTTTGCAAACAGTTGTTCAAGAGTTAAGACAATTAAAGCAGCAAAGGCATGACAGCCATGGTCCACAACTGAGAGATTTGGGATACGGTACTGAGGAAAGTGGTGACAGTCATGCACAGTCGTACAGAAGAGATGGCAATAGGGACCAAGACCTCAACAACTGTCAATTCAACGATAGACAAGACCTGGTTAACATACCATTAGGCGACAATAGGAGAGATTACCAGTTTAGAGCGAGACAGCAAAGCAGAAGAAACAACGTACCATTACCAAAGATACCTCCATTGACGGGAAAAGAGGACTGGAATGTATGGCACTCTAAATTTGAGGACGTAGCAAGACGGTATGGCTGGGAGGAGGAGGACAAGCTTGACAATCTGTTACCAAGGCTTGAAGGTCAAGCAAGCGAATTTGTGTTCACACAGCTACCATCAAGAATACTTTCAGACTATGAAAGATTGACAAGAGAAATAACAAGCCGTTACCGGGTGATTGAAACGCCTAGGTCATTCGCCGCCAAATTCAATCGAAGAAGCCAACGACACGGTGAAACCGCCGAGGAATACGCCGCTGAACTGAAGAAATTGTATGACAAGGCACACGGGTATAGGGATCGTTTGACAAGGGACGAAGACCTTGTTAGAAGATTTCTTGACGGGCTGCTCGATCAAGAGGCTAAGTTCACGGTGGAGTTCCACAAAGAACCTAGAGATATAATCGAAGCTGTATTTCATGTGGTCAACATGATCCAGACGAAGAATGCTTGCCGATCTGATAGAAGCAACAAGCATTCTCTGAGAACAGTAGCCACGACTGAAGATGGACTTGAAGACAGTGACAGCGAATACCAAGAGCCAGTGAATAGAATACCCTTTAAACAGACAGAGTCAAACAGTGGTCAACAAACACAGAATCCCAGACATCAACCCTTTAAAAAGGACGAAACAATTAACCAGAATGAACTGATAGCCAAACTTCTCAAAAGGATTGAGAAGCTAGAGGAAGCACAGCAAGCCAAAGACAGGAAAAGGTCAACATTTAAGAGAGATGTAGAGTGTTTTGCGTGTCATGACATAGGACATTACGCCAGAGATTGTCCTAAAAGAACATGGAGCCAACCAAGAAAGGAGCAACCGGCTTTAAACATGCAGGGGCTTCTCTCGAGCCCAGAGGGAGGTCCTGTTAGAAGAAGTTAAAAACAGTGTTGAGGGCAACGAAAAGCGAACCGAGGTCAGCGAGGTAAAGGCGGATGCAGCCTGTTTAGGAGTGAAAGATGGAAAGGTGTTGAGTACTGGCATTTACATCAAAGGCCTGATTGGTAAAACGCCAGTGACTTTCACGGCCGACACAGGTGCATCTAGAACAGTAGTTTCCAGTCGAGTATACGACCAACTAAGTCCAGAGGACAAACCAGTCTTGAAAGGGTCAGTCAAGCTGCAAGGTGCTGGAGGTTCACCTATCAGGGACAGGGGAATAGGCATATTTAGTATGACTTTAGGCCCTGTTGAGGTGACCAAAGAAGCAGTGGTAGCTGACATTGAGGATCAAGTACTGTTAGGGTTGGATGTACTGGCTGGAGGTAATGGGGAGCAAGCAGATATCTTCCTTAGCAAGAATGTTATTAGTTTAAGAGGGAGAGAGATCCCATTGGTGCAAGAAGGCAAAAGGCTGAGGAAGGTTACAGTTGCGGAGGATGTTACAGTTCCAGCGCTCTCAGAGGCTTTGGTGGACATATTTGTTGAAAGCCAAGACTCATCATTCGAACAATCAACTGTTGTTAAACCTAAAAGTGAAGGACATGTGGTAGCTGATTTCCTGGTTAAATTATCAAACCCTTTTACAATAGGCAAGCAAAACAGCAATCTGACCCATCATGCAGAACAAACCATTGAAAGGGGTAATGATGCCCAAATAAAGCAATGCTCAGGGCGATTTTCTTTAGGATATGTAGGGAAGGAAAAGAAAGGGCAAGGTGACTTACTTCAAAAGAACGTTATACAGGAGAGTATTTCACTACGGGCGAGTCAAATTGTACCAGTGAAAAGGAATTGGGCACTATACAACCTATCATTGATTGTTATGGTGTTGACGGTCTTTTTAAAGATGGTGGTCTTTCTTCTCTTTGGGTCAAAGATGGCAAACACAGCATCTGGTTCAGCAGACAGTACCAGACAAGACGCACAGAAGTTCCAGACACGAGTGTTGAAGGCACATGGGGTGGCGAGAAAAGTGTCGATATCGCTAAGACAGTTGAATTCAAGTTCTTCTAGAAATAAAGAAACATATGAAGTTAAATTATCATTTAATAAATTTAAAAAGGGAGATATTGTGTGGTGTATACATGACACCAGGCAAGTAGGAGTAAATCCTAAGTTTGAAAAAACCCATGAAGGGCCATTTGTCATAGTGGAGAAACGTTCAAATGTAAATTTCATTATTCAATTAAATCCGGAAGGCCAAGTAAGACTGGTTCACCATGATAAACTCAAGAGGTATCGTGGACGGGAAAAACCCAAGTGGATACAAAGTGTGTTAAAAAAGTTAAATAAAATTCAAAAGAAACAAGAAAGAGCATAAACTTGCGCCAGTGTAATTTGTTTTGTAGAAATTAACTGTTCCTCAAATATTTAAATAATATGCAATTTTATGATACCTTGCTTATTTTTCTAAATTTCTAAAACTTAAATATCACAGTTAACTATTTAAATAACATTTGTATCACAGATAGGGAATATCACAGTGAACTATAAATATCACAGTTAATTAATATCACAGACAGTGTATATCACAGACAGTGAATATCACATAGTATCACAGACAATGAATATCACAGACAGCAAGTTAATAGTATCACAGACTGTAAATATCACAGAATATATTTTCGCACGAAATTTACTAACAGGACGGTTGAGTTATAACATACCTCTGGAAAGCAGGAAGTGACAGGCAATTCAAAGTGCAGTGACACAGTTTACATGACGCTTGTTGATGGTTAGGTGAAAATTATATTTTCCAGGGGCAGATAATGGAAACGCAGACAGACAAAAGGAAGTCCTGGCGATGCAAACATTGTGGTAAAGAAGATCGTAAGGGGCGACTAATGGGCCACATCCTTAAGCACCATGTAGTATTTGACCGGGTGCCATTTAGTTGCAGTCTATGCAGCTTCAGGTGCAACGACAAGAAGACTCTGGTCGACCATTTGAAAAACTACAAACGACATCTTGCAGAGGTAGCCGACCGGCAAGGCAGAATCAGTTTAGACCGGGTATTGCAACGTTCTGAGAACCCATACTGGGTGAGCCAGAAAGACATGGAGCCTGTACTAGGTTTATATGGGTGTTCCATCATGTCCGAGTCACCAACAACAGGGAATGCAGGATGTGACGAAGACGGCCTCTTCGAGCCTCAGGAGGAGGATGTGCTGCCAGCATGGCTTCTAGACAATGCCACCACTCCCTCTGCTCCAGAACCTGCAGCACTCGCAACTCTTCAGCCATTTCGACGAGTGATTCCAACTGGTCAAGGTGCACGGTTTCTCGATTCCACCACTCCTGCTGCTCCAGAACCTGCAGCACTTTCAACCCTGCAGTCATTTCGACGCGTGACTCCAACAAGTCAAGGTTTCAACGCCACACGTGTCAGAGTAGGCCAAACACAGGCTCAAAGAAAGGTCTCTACCATGGGTTTTCTGGGCAAGGCTGCAGAAGTTAGTGGGGTGGTGCCTTACCTGGACTTTTTGGCAAGTCCTGCCAAAATCGGCATACCATCTGGTCATACGTCCAGCAACTGTTACAATGACGCCACACCACTTATGGATGAAAACATGTTGGCGGAGCTTCTGCCTGAAAGTGACCGGGCTGACCCACTTTTTCAGGGGATTAACGAACGAAGTACCCTGCAAAAGAGTCAGGGTAGAAGAGACTTCTAGCGATGAAACAATCCTAGAAGACCCAAGCAATGTTGTGGCAAAAGCCATTGGTGAAGCTTCTCAGATCATACTCACCGCATTGGGAAAATCAGTGGAGAACAGTGAGCGAACTAACGAATTGCTGTCGAACCTCGTAACGGTCATGAAAGAGGTGCAGAATGATGTCAGACGGATTGAGCGCAAGGTAACATCCTTGGAACGGAAAGTTGAGATGCCACCTCCACGGGCCCCAATGCTGAAAAGTGTGGTTTCTTCAGCAAACAGGAAGAAATAAAATGTGACTTTTGACTGACAGTTTAAAGTGTTTACTTCATTAACTGAGTGACAATTTGTGTTTATTTAAGTGTTAAGTTTGATATTTTACTTAAATTTAAAAAATGGAACTTGAACTTTGGCAACGGAGTGCCAACCTTTTTTTCAAAGGAGGGGGTAATGATGTGCCCCGCACATTGTTGTTGTTCAATAGTTTACCATATGTATATCACTTACATGTAACATTCATAATTTGTTTAATGTACTTACCTGTTTACTTTATTTCCTGAGCTACACATTATCGAATTTATCTGAGTGTCCACAGCTCCATTGTTTTGTTGATAGTAACAACTCACAAATACATTTTTACCTCATGAGCATATTGTATAATCAATCATTTAGGCAAAATGTAGAGTGAATTGTGTTAACTTTTCCAATGATTTTGTCGTTTCATATTTTACACTTGTTGTTTGATAAAGATTCTTCGTGTGTTTTAAATATACGAAGCTATTCGCTCAAGTTTTCCATAAAACTAATAATTATACAGATAACTGCTCAGTGTTTATTGTGAAGCACTGTATTTTACCCTTTAAATCCAATGTTATTGTCCGTAAGTTTATGTTTGAAAACATGTGTTCCACCATTTTGTCTTGAATGCTGGGACGTAGGTTAAATTCTACCTTATTTGCATCGTCTGGTCTATTGTAACTTGCGGAGAAAACATGAAAAGGTCATTCTCTATTATGAATTCAGTAGGTTTCACTGTCAAATATTGATTGTTTAAGTAATTTTGATAGATTGTAAGCAATTTCCAATATGGCGACTGTTCCTGCCCGTTTCCTTCTGGTATCCATGGAGCGCGTTCCATAAATGGGTTATTTTTGGGACTGAGCGTTCTTTTTGTTGGTCATTATTTGGGCATTTTTGGGGATGGGACAAAAACGGGTTTTAAGTGGGTTTTATTTGGTCTTAGTCCAGTTTGGGGTTTTTGCCCATCCATGGGTATAAAAGGAGCGGTTTTCACTATTCAGGGACACACTTAAAATTTTCATAACTTTGAACACTTGTCGCATAACATCTTAAGCGAAATATTAAAGTAACGGAAACGATCATTGTTAAAGTACGTTTTATTCATAAATCTGAATAAGAATAAGAAACATATTTAATTTAATTGTAAATTGTTTTACGCTTTTTGCTACTATTTTATATTTAATAAGCCTGTGTCATTGCACTTAATTTATTAGTGGACTGTAACCCTTTTAAAAGACGACGTGGACACTCAAATCGTTAAAACACATTGTTTATTTGTTAACATTTTATGCTAAGAACTGTAACAGTTGAATTTTGACGCTATATAACAAGCCATTAAATGGCAGAGAAATAAAAAGTAAAGCGTCAAACAGACTTGTTTTCCATTAATATTGACGATATGAAATAACAATTACAAGCCCTATAGAGCTGGGCGCTACAATATCCATATTGCCATCTATCCATGTTTCAAGTTTCATGAAAAAATATGAAGAACTTTTAAAGTTATCGCAGGATCCAGAAAAGTGTGACAGACTCGCAGACTCACAGACTCACAGACTCACAGACGCACAGAGCGCAAACCATCGGTCCCCTCCGGTGAAACCAGTAGGGGACAATAATTCATCAAAGACAAATCAGAGCATAATGCAAATATGAGGGTTTCACTTGTTTATGTTGACCAATGACATTACCAGATTTAACCAGCACGTGAAAATCGAGCGTAGGAAGGACCGCTGTTTCATCACAGATGTCAGCGATGTTTTTTAGAGTGCCGTCGACTGTAAACTTAAGTCTGTTCTGCCTGCCGTTCAATTCTTGTCCTGTAAAAGTAAAAAAGAAGAACATGCATAATACCCAAAATTATGTTTTTGAATATAAAACAAAATGTGTTTGCGTCCGTTTCAATCGAAAATATACGCAATAATACGGGAACAACCGAAATATGATTAAATAATAGTCTAGCCATTACACATAGAGATTGATGATTTGAAACAGTAATAATGCGGTAAAGACATTTTATACAAAGATGGCAGTAAAACAAAATTGCGGTCGACCTGGTTTCATAAATGGCGATGTAGATGTGGAATGCACTTACTGGCTTGTTGAACGTACGTGTATGAAACGCCAGCTGTGACCTCGGTGATTTTCAAACAGGCGTAAACGTGCACCGATTTGCTATAAAACGTCCACGTCTGCGTGGCTCTACATTGTAAATACAAAACGTAATGAAATGGAAATATGTGTTTCATGCATTCCGGTTTTAATTGCGATTCAGCTGTTAAAAACACGCCAATAAATACAAATACTTAAATGAAAAAGTACAGTCAACTGAAACTAACGAGTGTATGACGATGTATCTGATGGAATTAAATGCATGTTTATGTGTCAATGTATGTGTTACATCCTCTAAACAAATCATAAAATTACTGCCTTACAATTGTTTTGTGAAACACATAGTACAATATGTATCGTGTGTTTTAGAAAAGGTATCTCTGGATAAGAAATGTTTATATTAGAATATGTACACATTATAGTTGGACATAGAACGAAACAAACGAAAGAGCTCAAAAAGCTTTAATTAAAGGCACTGCATTCCTCGTTGTTTGCGAAACACTTCAAATCGCTGCCAATGTCGGCTTCTACCACGTATATGCATTTTATAAATAAAATCGACGCATACTTACTTCATCACAAGCCTGCTGGGATCTGAGTTGTTCAAGCACTGCCACGTGCTGAGTGTCGTTGTAGCGGCGGTGCCGAGTTCGATTTTCCATCCGGTCACCGTCGTGTTGGTAAATACTAAGGGGCCACGTGTCGAGTCATGCCACGTGCTATCGGCAAACGGCGATGGAAACGTGCACTGGCCGCTTGCTTTAAAGTTTTTGTGTAAACGGTATAACAATAACAAATATGCAAAAATAGTGTAAATAAAAACTATTTAATAATAAAGTTAAAGTTTCAGATTAAGTATTACTGTGAACAGCCTTTCATTAAGTGTTAATAATCCCAACTAGATTTGAAAAACTCGTGTACGTGTATAAATGTTGAATTGCCATTACCTATATAAAACAAAAAACTCAAAGGCGATGCAAAAAATAAGACATTTGTTTCTAATAACGTTCGTATTATAGGCGGGTTTTCTTGTCTTTATATTTACCGTCTTTTTTTCAAGTATAAATGTTACTTAAATTTGCTTGATTTTATAGATATATAAGAGTTTTGAAATAGTTCACATACACCCTTTTTTATACACGGGTTAAAATTACGGCCTCAATAATTTCCCTTTAATCAGAAAATTGCTTCTCGATATAATAAGTATGCACATTTTCACGAAATAGAGACGAGTGCAACCTCGTTATAGAATACACCAACAGGTAAAGTGATTGCAGGATCTGTTTAGCATTTTGTTCAACAAATATATACGCATGTAGTCAAACTGACATGCTACTGCATATGCTTCTGACCTTATTCAACTGACATAAAATAATAATGTTTCTCAAAGATTAGGAATTAATATTCAACAGGTATAGTAGCAATGTTTTGCATATTGATATGTAATTGTTGCCATAAAATATTTCCAAATATATTCAAATCGATCAACAATCAGCTAAATACATGATACAACATGCGAAAACAGTTTAAAAAAAATCCAAATATCCTACTGAAAACTGTATGTCATACTATCGCTTTTTTCACACAATCCTTTAACTTAAATAAGTAAATACACCTGCTTAAAATGTACCATTATGACATTTGGTAAAGTTGATAAACATATTAATAATACAACAAACTAAAATACTGATGAAATCATTATATCGAAAAAGAATTAAACATAAAATCTCGATTTTATAATTATACAAACTACGTTGTTTTTTAATCATACCATGATACAATTTCTCTTCAAACAAATATTTTAGAACTACTGATTGAATATACTATTTATAGTAAGAAAACAATATTAAAATTATTTAATGTGTTTAATCATCCAATTTAGATTGGCATCTCTTTTAGAATAGAATTAATTGTAAGCTTACCTTTCCCACTTATGAATATGAAAATGACAAAAATCCAATGTCTTTCCATTCTTCAAAACTCGTAATATCTAAAAATCGAAAATTGAAAGACACTTACATTAAAACAACAACAATTCAAGTCTGACAAAACGCAAATAAATGCTCAGCCATATTGTTTTGTTAAAAACGACCCTAGACATAGTACTTTACAAGTGTTTGAAATTGCTCATTGTTTAGATAAGTAAAAACTATTCCTTCTTTAAGGTTATTCGACACTCTATTTTCTATAATTTTAGTCTATAACGGCATGTCGTACCGTCATGTCTCTCGGGTATTCATAGGCGTTTGATAGCTAAATACGCAAAAAAACAAGCACATGCCAAACGGGATACATTGCTTTAGTTTGAAACACGATCGAAGCCTTTCTCGACCGTATGGTTTATTTGAAGGGAGGTTCAAAAAGCTTGTCCGCATTTCCATTTAAATTGTAGTTTTCGGATATGCTTAAAATGTGATCCAAACGTGTTTGGAAACTATTGATTAATCATTATGGCAACGGTTTGTTTGAAATATTATTTATACGGCCAAAAGCGGGACTCAGCGACTTCGACTTGTGTTTGACATTCTGCCTTTTACACAAAATAAACCAAGGTTAAAGAGAACGTTAATATTTGGTAAATGTTCAGAAAAAGGCGATGCTTTCGCTATAAAATCACTCAATGTTTTATGGTCGCATTATGCATCTTCTGAACAGAATAAGACATGCGCAGGCTGGGTGGGCTATAGCTATGATGGGCGCATATTTTATAAGACCCATTTTCGCATGACGCGGGACTTTTTAAAACTCTTTGCAAGTTGTAGATGGTATATTTTGGCACAATGCATTTCGATATAAAATTGAATTCAAAAAAGCAAATACAGCAAACTGACAAATAAGGGTAGCCTATTTAGGCCTTCAGGAACAATTTTTAGACGTAATGACCGTGTACGACACACATTTGTGGTTAGACAAAGAAACGATTTTCCTCTTGACGTGACACTATACTATATCGGTAGTGTTTTTAATCATCTTTAAAGCAAATCTGTGTTTATCGATAGTCAATTATGTCTTCCCCCGACCCTGAAATGTTGATGGATTTAAACGCGTAATTGTCACTGGGCCATAATTAGTGTTTATCTGTCGTTTGAACATGCAGAAAGTAGTTCGGAATTGCGTACATTGAACAGTGTTACATTTTTTACGCTGTGCACAGACACAGTGATGCAGCCAAATTTCTGGGGATTTTTCTTTTATCAGCCTATAACATATTCGAATGTATTAATTCGAACCTGCTGGCATTATGTATAAGTCATTTTAGGTGAAAAGCTGGGTAAAACAGCTATGCCGAAAAAGCGCATGAGTGTTCTTTACCGATGTTAAGGTCAGAGACTGGTTGACACCGTGTGAACTACTAGGGTAAAAATTAATGCACAAGTAATGCATTAACAACAAAGTACGGGTCAACAGCGCTGTCTTTATGACTACCTAATTAGTGAGTAAAAAGTACTGCTCGCAGATTTATTTTTATTTTTTATTTTCATCAATTATCTTATTGTTTATTTTGAATTTTATATGGTGTCAAAAGATTTTAAAAGGGAATTTCCATCATGACATTATATTCTTAGTGTGATAGGTATTCGATATTCCCACAATATTTATTCAATATAATGGTGATCGCAAATTTTATTTAATATTAACTGGTTATCATTATACCATTTTCAATATGCAATAGCGAACAACTTCAGTACCTTCAGCGCTTTGATTTTTTTATGTCACAAATTAAAGGTACACATCATGGCAATACAAACATTCCAAATGTCAACACAAACAGTATCAACTATCAACCTATCAACAAATAAATGAAAAACATAAACATAGTTGTATGCTCATGATTAATAGATAGAAATTAATAGAATAAAAAAAGAATTACCAATAAACAAGTTTATAGATAGATCTTTGGATGCACTCTATTTATATTAGAAGTGGTTGCTTTTGTAATAATCTTTTCGACATATAATCTTGATATATACAGTTTGTTTTTTTATTAGCATGATTTATTCTAGCTCGATAATTTTGAGGAAATCGCCGAATGTTTTTCTATTCCATATACTTAAAAATGTAATTACCTCGTCAATGTGTATGGCTGGAGGATATGCCCTTCAAAGGGTACAGCAGTCCATTAGGCGTATGTATATACCTGTGTCCATTTATAATTCCTCACTGGATTTTTTAATGTAAAATATCAGTAAAACTCTCGTGCGACATTTCAAAATGTCAAACTCGTTTTGAGCTCAAAATCGCACAAATGATAACCAGCATTTATCCAATGTAAAATATTTAATACACCTGAAGTGCAATTAAGCATCAAGAAAAAAAATTGCAATATCATATTCAACCCTCGAAATATTAATGTCAACCGAGGCGTTACATTGACGTCATCGAGTTACATTATCATGATTTATATGATGTGGTTTTGTGTAATGCTATAAAATGCTTTACATAAACAATACATATATATATATATATATATATATATATATATATATATATATATATATATATATATATATATTAACATTTCATTTTGCAAAGACTCGAACAGAATTTCCGTAATAATAAAGGTTACGTTATGTCTCATTTGGTATTATCGCCTGATGTATTCAAGATATATAGTTAAGTTAGTACATTTTAGTGAAGAAACACATATGCCTTTGCAGTTTTTCTTGTAGAAACGGTTTTGTTTATTTTTCAATTAAAATAAACTTTTTGGTAAACAAGAAAACTAAGCCAAAAGACATGTCAGTTTTTATTTCGAATGCCTTAACAAAAGAGGACAGTTTTCTAAATCGGCGTAAACAATGATCGATATTGACCTATTAGGCTGAGCAGTCGCAAGTTAATTGGATAATGATAATAACTTTAGAAATTGTTTGAAAAGATAAACAAAGCGATCTATGGTTTGAAATTTCCTTGTTTATATGTCCTATAGATACTTCTTACAATTTAAGTACAGATAATTTATCTAATTAGTTAATACCCCTATGTGAATTCCAAATCATGCTGTTATTCGACGTAAATGAATTCACCAGAGAGTTAACTTTCATTTTTTTAGCTACAAAAAGATTTTGTGTGCGTTTTTTTATTCATTTCGTATACATGCTTAACAATGTAAAACGTATTTCTTTAATAAATAGATGGTGTTTAAGTCAAAACAATATTCCAATGTCTATCTCATTAAATGTAAAACCTCTAGCAACGTTTTGCATGACCATACCTTCTCTTAAACAGCATTCTATGCTTAATGCGTGAGAGAAATAAAAATGTTTGTCATAGGAAAGCATTGTTAGAAAGAACATATACACGTATTTAAGTTCGCTATTAATTTTATTATTGACGATTTTTTTCGGGCTTATTTGTAGTTGATTTAAAGCCGCCAACGCGCCCGATCGCAGTAGTTTTTAATTTTTAAACATAAAAGTGATTTTTTAGTGAAAATCGATGCTTTCCCAGCACGCAGATCGATTGGGAAAAAAACAAAATAACGAATGATCTTCACTAAAAAAACATGTTTTCAAGCAAATCAAAATGATTTCTTTTACAGATTATGGCAATGCACCTCTTAATTCCTAAATATACATTAAGCTTTAAACTGCACAGTGCTGATGTCAATTAGTAGCATAAAAGTGTCATAACCATATCACTTGTGATGAGTATGAATTATGTTGACCTTTGGGTCAGGATTTTATTGGGTCAAAATGACGCAAGAAGAATCCTTTAAAAGTCAAACATAAATCAATTTCAATTTGCTTGCGTCGAAAATCAGGAGGTTGCGTTTATTTAAATCTGTGTGTAAAGCCTTAAACAAGTGGGTTAAAATATTGTTTATATTGTTGATATATGTTAATCTCCAGAGACTGATTGATTCAACATGATTTGAGTAACCTGTCGTTGTAAGAACTTTCATCAAAACTATAGGTAAACAAATAAACGTACCTTCGAGCGTTCACCTCCGTTTGAATATTTGAAAAAGTAAAACACAAACAAGAAATCTTTAACATGCTCTTTCGGCTTGTATCAAAGAAATGTTCCTTAAAAAATTTCGTGTGGCCACGTCACGTCTTACTCGAAGGCTCTACGCTTCAAATACTGACATGATTCGGATTGCAAAAGACAGTAAATCAATACCTAATACAACGTATTGGTATTGTGGATTAAGCTCGATCATTATTTATTTTCATAAACTTTTGGTTTTTAAAGAATGAACAGTATAATGTTGACAACTAAAGTTGAATGTGATAGCTAAATCATTTTTTAAAACACATAGATGTGCATGAAAAAGAATAAAAGTCATTTTCTCGAACCATACCAATAAGGCCGTTTGTTAAATATTTTCTAGAAAGTCCTGTCAAGAAAACGCATCAAATATAACGATCGCTTTCCAAAGAGACAGAAAAAGTGTAGGCACAAATCAAAGTTAACAAAACAGGTCCTAAAGTTTATCTTAATACACGTGGTGATAATGTTGATTGTTTTACGTATAACAAATGCCAATCCTAATTCTGCTTTATTTAGACTAAAAGCACTGATTCGATTAAATATTAGGCCTCTTATTCAAACGCTGTGTACTGGGATACAATGTTATTGAAGTTGACGCAGAAGCAAAAATCAAGAGGTAATATTCTAAGTCAAACGCAATTTTAATAGTAAAGCGTCTCATATATTTAATCCACAGGTGGTTAGCGTGTGGCTATGATGTTAAATAGTGAAAACATCATTTTAAATGATAATAATCATATTATAACGAAAATTAACTTTTCTGAAAAAAAATCACTATCAAATATATATATATAACAAGGTATGCAACTCAAAATCACCCCAAAACGGGGTGCATCGCTTTGCAAAAACACCTTGGTCTGGGAAGACAACACCATCCAAAGTGAATATAGAACTACTCGCTACACCACTTGACATTACTGATGTTGGCGGCTGGTACCTGGGAAATAGTTATCACAAACTGGCTGTATTAATAGCTGGTTATGGATTATAGTTCTCAAAGATATCGAAGTGGTCTAGTTCATGATCCACTTGCACGATCTTGGTGGCTGTAAACTCTGGTTTTGTCGGCGTATATGGAAACGCAGTTAGCTGGGATGCAACTGCTGCACTATCACAGACTCGTCTGCCTAACTAGCCCGCATGGCCAGTCAACGCATTCTTTCACTTCCTTAGGGTTGTTAATCTTATTGTTAGCTTGACTATTATATATGAAATATATATAGTGGAGCTATCCTACTCATCCCGGCGTCGGCGTTGCCGTTTGCGTGAGCGTGCAAATGTTAAAGTTTGCGTACTTCTCCAAATAATCCCAATGTTCCTTGACATATTGCTTTCATATTTTGCTTACTTGTTTACCATTATGACACCAACCTATAAACAAGAGCAGACAACTGGATCAAGCATTTTGACAGAATTATGGCCCCTTTTATACTTAGACTATGCATATTATTGATAAATCTGTGTTAAAGTTTGCGCACTACTCCAAATATTCCCTGTGTCCCTTGACATATTGCTTTCATATTTTGCATACTTGTTTACCAAAATGACCCCAACCTATAAACAAGAGCAGACAACTGTATCAAGCATTTTTAACAGAATTATGGCTCCTTTTATACTTAGAATATGCATATTTTTGATAAATCTATGTTAAAGTTTGACAAAACAACACTTACCTGACATACCACAATACACTCCACCCAGACCATCCCCCACGCCCCCCATAACCCCCCCCCACCCCCCACCCAAAAAAATGATCACACACCCCATTATACCCCCCTCTCCCCCACCCCCCAACCCACCCCCCAACCCAACCCCCCCCCCAAAAAAAAAAAATTATAAAAATTCGTTTTTCTTATTTTTGAAAGATCATCTATTACATGATCACACATCCACACCACCACCACCCTCTCCATGATGGCTTACGTTATACTGTCAAGCACTCGAATAGTCGAGCGCGTTGTCCTCTGACAGCTCTGGATTACATATCTACCTTGGTCCCCACCTCCCTGAAACGCAAGTATGTTGCAGTAGGTGACAAGCTTGTTCAAAGTTTCCCTTGATAATCACATGGCCATACATAAAGATACAAGCAATTGATCTAAGCAAATAATGATTCTTGGCATAATCCACCAAAGCGTACGTCTTGTGCTTTTATTTACCAATACATATATAAGCACATTATTTGTCTACGAAAGCATTGATGTCTTGATAAGTCAAATTCGATTATAGTTCAAAATTGGTTTCTACTTTCGGCCTCAAACAATGCGCAACATATCCACAGGGACCCCATCAACTTCTCAACACACAGGGAAGTATTAACCCAGAGAGACCGCACAATATGTTTTATCATAGAATTTCCTCAACGGCAAAGCTAGTACTATTGAACCATAAATTAAAAATTGATTTAAACTTGAAAACACACTTTACAGATTAAAATATGTTAAAAACTGTATCAAAGAGATTCTATTGACGAAGTTGATATGCAGGTGCAATGTAATAAATTGTGAATAAATTGCAAAAAACGATATAATTGTCAATAAATACGCACAGTCGATTCGTATATCTAAATGTATAATCATAATCGAGTTAATTAATCATCGAATGCTGACAGAGTCGCGAGTTGTTATTTTAAACCAATACGCTGAATCTGGAGTTGTTAAACTCGAAATACCTGAAGAGGTGAAAGTAAGTTTCAACCAGCGTCCAATTTATTATTTAAACGCAATTATGCCATATAATTTGTTTGAACCGACCTCAAACTACGTAATGAGAGCACTGAGCCTCAATTGTATGCAGATGCGTCATGTTTGGTAGCTTTGAGTTCACCCAATCGCTATTTAGTCATGTCAATAAATATGTATTTCCTTGGGCGGATGTGTGGGTGGATGTGTATCCCTAACATGCTTTGTTAAGAGTTAAAGAATCATTCATGCTGGTATATCACGAAATAGCAGTATAAGGAAGTTAAATGACAGACGTGTAGCAAGTCTATTTAAAACTCTGTATTCGGATTAAGAGTTCATACAGAAAGTGTGGAACCTAAAGCTGAATGACACCGATCCTGATCTTTCCATACATCGGAGAGTGAAACGCCTTTGTGGCTAAGTCTAGTTTCATATAAATGTCAAGTGTTTAAGATAAAATAAAGAAGTACATATAGCCGATGGCCATCTTATGTTCAACTGTATAAAAGCGTCGTGACGTGCTTTGGTTGACTCTCCTGTAAACTGGAAACCATATAAATGAATCCAATTGTTCGTGACAAACATGAGCCCTTGGATGGAGGTTAAAAATAAATCTTGCCAACTTTGTCTCTGAAACCTTAAGTTTATTGTCTAGGGAAATGTTTTCATTAATACATTATACACAACATTACAAGAAATATTAACAGAAGAATGATCAAATACACTACATCACTGACAATTACAATATACCCTCTTTGATAAGATGAGCGTCATTTGTTTTTTTGACGATAGATGGACCATAATCTCCCATAGGCCTTTGTCATTAATGACTCGGTTATACAATTGTTGATCTATGGTTATGTGAAGATAGTTGATATAATAATAAGATGCAATTGATGTACCATTTCAAGTTATGTTTGAACTTAATTGTGACCTAACTTTTGAACCAAATAATATGTACTCAGTTTTAACCTAATAATAAGAAAGTTTATTGCCCACTGCTTGTGAATGACTGAGAGCACAGATTTTTATCCACATGAGTAGATGTTCTTGTCTGTAATAAAAATGGCAGAATCAATTGCAGACAGGAATAACTAAATTTTATTAACCAATGTTAGAAATTGCTTTGGGCAAAGACGAATTTTCTTAAGAACAAAACAATATTTTCTTGTTGTTGCAAGAAAAGTACCTGAAACATTAACATACTGTTGTCTGTTCGATAGGTATGGCCTAAACCACCTTACTATGTCTTGATTTTGCCGGATGCTTTAATTTTCTACGAGGATTGATTGATCTACTGTATTGAGCCCATTTTGTAGGTCCGGTGCAAAAGCATACCTATAATGTTATCTTCATCATGTTCGCTTCAAATAAACTTTTTTATGTCACAAAACGAGACCAGTTTTATTGGCAAACACTTTCATACACAAGGCTACAATTCTTGATCAAAAGTCGTATTTATCAGCAACTTCGAATACAATGATCAGGAATGTATTAAACACGTCCATCGAACGTTTCCTATGGCAATCCTTAATATTTCATAGAATTGCAGTATCTTTAAGTCCGTATGGATCCTGCTTATCCAAAGATTAGCTATAAACACATAACAAACCATGTCCGAAGATAACAAAGATGTATGATATCAGCTGCATATGAAGCATGTTATAGTTTATCTGGGTTATTTATACTCGTACTTGCATTTTTGTGCGGGATAATGTGTTATACATATTTAGTACTGCTCCCACTAGCATACAAGGCATGTCGCACTATCTATGCATTCATGGCGGTTTGCATTATCTCTGCATTCACATTATCTATGCATACTAGGCAGGTCGCATTTTCTATGCACACTAGGCAGGTCGCATTTTTATGCATACAAGGCAGGTCGCACTCTGTCTGCATACAAGATATGTCTAACTATCTATGCATACATGGCATATTGCACTATCTCTGCCATAATGGCAGGTCGCACACGTCTGCATACAAGGCAGCTCTCACTATCTCACTATGATGACCTGTCTGGTCGATTGCAGCTGGTATTCCCAATTCGTCTCTAATTTCCTGTGTTTAATTACTTGTGTATGTGTTTTGAGTCCTCAAATTACACTGCCTAGTGCGCGGCAGGACCACATTAGCATTGGATACACACATACACAGGCGTTAAGATGAAAACCCACAAGTTAAACTTTTTTCCTCTATATATACGTTAACCTATTGCTGTGTGTGAGAGACAAATAAAGAATGTACAACACTACTAACGCGAATTTGATTACATTAACATTAACAAAACTACAGTTAAATTGAATATTTTTCACCTAAAATTATATGCTTCATTTCAGGTTTATTCAGTTTGATGTATTGACAGAAACTGTTCAGTGTCATAGCCTTCCCTAGGATTATTTTCAGACGCTTCGGTCATTTACGAGGAGGGTCTTTCGATCCCTCTCCGCTTTGTCGACTGATATTTACTACGCGATTCGCGTGCATAATGCAATGACAAACCTTAAACTCCATAACAAGATTTATTTACAAAAAAAAACGTATAACTTCATATTAACATGTTTATAATAGTATGCAAAGTAAACAGTAGTAAATTAATAATAAATTGTGATCAAAACGATATGTGCTCAGATCCCTGAGAAAGATGACGGCAATGCTTTATCACTAATTTGTCGATCTCGAAGATTTTGTGAGATTCGTTCGTTCTTTCAATAATCTTCATTGTCGCTTCAAAAAGGCGTCATTTGAAAACGATTCAAAAACAGAAACACCAAACTCGTTTTAAAAACGATGTAAATTGGAAGATGGGTGAAAACAGTAAATGACATCGCTCGTTTCAACAATGCTAATGTACAATGTACCAGTAATATGCGCGGGCCGCGGATATTTCGGGCCGCCTATGAAATACGCCCGCAGACTCGGTCGTACCCTCCTCCCCATTTTTAATTTTGTTCAACCAATTTACGCGAAATTCAGAAATGACCCCGAGACAACCCGATCCGCGGAAATATAACCCCCTCACTTGTCGAACAACGTAGTCTGGAGACAGTTTGGATCTTACAAAATACATGTACTGCAATGTATTAGTTTTAAATTAAAGTATGGTGCATACATTTCGATGTTCTTTGTTTATTCTAAAAAAGTCATGTACTAATTCGCACATCTGTATTTAGTTACAACAGGTGGTAGGTTGTAGCACACCCGCTTTCCATGCATGGAAATTGACAGACGAAAGCAACCAATGGTCTTAAACGGCATAGTGTACGCTGTACACTTGGGAAATTTTTCTAACGCAACACTTTTCGAACTTGAATATCTCTTTTATGTGTTAAGATTTCACGGATTAATGATTAATCTTACACCGAATGCCAAATGATAGAATCTACAATTATGAATAAAAAAATCCTTATAAAACAAATATTGTTATATAAGTGTTACGTAAGAAATTTATCCAATACACTTGCAGGTAACCTGCAATTTGCCAAATGCGCGGTTGCGCTCTTAAATATTCATTAATACGAGCCATACATTAAAAAAACTAGTTTTGTGTAATCCTGATGTAAGAACCAACCTAAACTGATGAAATAAATTTAGAATAATATTGAGTTTCATCATTTCCACGTGCAAACGGAAGAAAACATACATACAACTCGCGCTAAAGCGTTCGACCTTCATGGGTAAATGATTTCATCGTGAGCTTGCACAGAATGTAGTCAAATGATCACAGGTAAAATATTTGATCAAAATCTAATAACTGAGATATTCAAGTTTGAAAAGTGTTGCGTTAGAAAATTCTCCAAGTGTACATGCTTACAAAGGGACTTTAAGTAGCAAAAAAGTATAAATGACTGCGCAATTTGACTGTAATATTCGATAAGCGCCACATGCTATCTCTTATCTCTACCCCATGTTGCGTTGATTGCCATTACACGCGGAGTTAAGTACCGAGTGCTCATTTAAATTTGAATATGGATATACTTGTACAAAAGAAAACTCATTACAATCGACATTTCTTGTACATGTTCAACTTTAATCTCCAGCTGAAAGATTCAATCACTATTTGCGATTAAGGGATGAAAGTCTGTTACAATGTTCAATCATTATTTAAACACTGATATGCACTATTTTTGTTTTCACAAAGGTGATGAGAGCAATGAGTTTACAGTTGATTTAGGTCTGTCGCCTGGGTAGTCTTACAACAAACACAATTCTTGATTTCCGTTCGCGGCGGTATTTACATAGGTAGGTTGATAGGGAGGCAACATGAAGGCAGGCGGAAAAACAGAAAAGCGGACAGAAAGGGAGGCAGACAGGATTATAGGGATAATACACGTTTTCGAGGGCATGATCATCTGCGGGTGCTCGAAAAATCCGTTCCTGTCCGAGTGCGAAGCACGAGTGCAGGAACGGATTTTGAGAGCGCCCGCAGATGATCATGTCAGAGAAAAGGTGTATTTTCGCTATTATTGCATAAACAAATGACAAGTGCCAAAATAATTTTTGATAACAGTGATAATAATATGTTTTGTTCATTCGACATCGACAAAATAATTCGATTATTTCAATACAGTTCAAGGTTGTGTTTTACATATGCTTCATTCGGTCATCATCCGAAATGACGAGGCTTTACCTTGATATAGGCTGTTTTCGATTTAAATTGTGTTTAAACAGGGATGATACTTATGTCATGTCAGATGTGCAAAAAAATGGTCAAAATCGGTTAAGAAATGCCCAAATTCAGTACAAAGATAGGGCTTTTCATTTTTTGTCCATAGACAGAAATGATCTAAATTTAAACACGCGCAGGTCACATGTAAAACCGCGTGAAATAAAATAAATGCACAGACTCGGTGCACAGGTGTTGGGCGCGTGGCCAAGTCACTTAAACACTATGAATGTGTCAAAAAAAAACATTTTTCATCATTTAAAAAAAAAAAATCTGATATAATATATACGTGATTTCCACATCCGCGCTTTTTATAACAAAGAAAAACTACTAAATCACAGATTTGTCTTTTGTACGTGTACGATGATCCGTCTTTCACCTTACGCTGTTTAACCAGCTATTGGTTCCGCGCCTCAGAGTTACTAAATATCTGAAACCGTGAACCGTATTTACCTTGAGCGTCTGATCGACATGGAAATATACTCGAAATTGCCGATTAACAATTTACGATTTACAACGATTTCGACGTTATAACGCAAACAAAAGGACAAATCTGAGTTGCAAGTTGATAAACTCGTATTTGTTTATTGTACTGATGTGGATTATGTTCCATAGCTGGGATATTTCGATAGTTTTACTCTTGTAAAAATCGGCACTAAACGTTCGGTCAGACGAGAGCCGACCTGACATTTCTACGAGTTCGAGAAGTGTTTTCTTGTAGTTTTTGTTGGCATGTAGCCGTTGGTGGTCAGTTTCCGTCACGATGCAACCTTTCCCAACAAAATGGTACATAGTTTACAATAATCGATCGCCATTTAGACACTTAGTGGCTTAAACATGTTGATGTAGGTGATTTTCCTGTGTCAAGAGATATTATATCAGATTTGTTTGTGTCAAAATGATGAAATATGTTGTTTTATGACATATTAATAGTGTTTAAGAGACTTGGCCACGCGCCCAACACCTGTGATTTAGTATGCCTTCTTTGTTTTGAAAAGCGCGGAAGTGGAAATCACGTGAAATTGGCGTTCACGTGACCCAAATCGTGTATACGTCTCAGGTTAATATTAGTCCTAAGGATTCCGTTATGTACATGATTAGGTTTCGTATTTTTTATGCTTTTGGCATTTTTTTCCCACAATTTATGCGAAAGTCAGTATGGAAGAGTTAAGCTTTAGAATGTATGTGACGAATACTGATCAACTCTGGTCAGTTGAGAAAACCAAATTGTTGTGAGAAATGTCAACTCGGCCGGCTTTAAGCTGTTGTCAAGAGAGTGCAGATGTTATAACTTGAAAAGTGGGTTGAAATAGTCATTATCCCTGCATGCATGAAGAAACTGGTGCTTATTCAGTTCCCCATTTATGCTTTTAAAGTCGGCGAAGGCTGGAGAAGGGAAGTAACTGCGCGTGGACCAGTTTATAGATATGAAAAACACATAACAGGGCTTGAACGGCACGTGAATCGCCTTGTTAATACACGATTTCTCCCGTTCAAGCCCTGCTTATGCCAAGTATCTGCAACCCGCCAGAGGGCATTATAGATAGAGTTTATGCAATAATATACAAAAAAGACCAATGCCCTTATTTCCATTCTGTTCCTGGTAAGTTTGTAGCATGACAAATAGAGACTCGGTTGTTTTGAAATATTTAAACAATTATCAGTTATAATTAATATCCATATTTTGCTATCTTAAAGTAATTTAAACGTTATAAAATACAAGATATATCACTCGTATATTTCTTTAATAAAACTAGTAAACTTATATATCC
This sequence comes from Dreissena polymorpha, assembly GCF_020536995.1. Taxonomy (NCBI): domain Eukaryota; kingdom Metazoa; phylum Mollusca; class Bivalvia; order Myida; family Dreissenidae; genus Dreissena; species Dreissena polymorpha. The sequence goes on along the minus strand of NC_068358.1, from coordinate 17,461,501 downwards.
CAGACATAATTAGTAAATGATCACAGAATCAGAAAGTTAAATAAAGCGTTAAACAAAGTATATTTTGAACAATCGATCTTCAGGGCAAGAGCGTATATAGATTATGTCATCAGTTAAAACAGAAACAAAATGAACTGTTACCTAGTGTGGTCTACAAAAGTTCAGTGCAAAAAAGTATTAATTCTGTTCAGACAATCGTTTTTGAAGGCTACCTTGGAATTGAGATAGATCTACGTTCTTATACATATTGCTAATCCAAAGCTAAGCTACAACATATATATATATATATATATATATATAATCACTGTATTTAAAGGTATTCAACTTTTCTAATATTGGTTTTATATAAAGCAAGCAAAAGCAAAATAGATTATCACGAGTATGAATACTCGTGCATGAATGGGTGTGGGGAATAAATAGTTTTAAATTCAAATGATTTCTTCCGTGACAGGTCGAACTATCTGTGCATACATGGCAGGTCGCACTACTTATGCATACATGAAAGGTGGCTCTGTTCTTTGCTTACATGACATGTCGCACTATCTGTGCATACATTAAATGTCGCACTATCTATGCATACATGACGGGAAGTACTAGCTGTGCATACATGACAGGTCGCACTAGCTCTGCATACATGACAGGTCGCACTATGTGTGCATACATGACAGGTCGCACTAGCTGTGCATACATGACAGGTCGCACTACATGTGCTTACATGACAGGTCACACTATATGTGCATACATGGCAGGTCGCACTTTCTGTGCATTCATGACAGGTCGCACTAGCTCTGCATACATGACAGGTCGCACTAGCTGTGCATACATGACAGGCCGCACTATCTGTGCATACATGACAGGTCGCACTAGCTGTGCATACATGACAGGTCGCACTAGCTGTGCATACATGAAGGGACGGGAGGCAATAGCTCTGCATACATGACATGTCGCACTAGCTGTGCATATATGACAGGTCGCACTATCTGCGCATACATGATAGGTCGCACTATCTGTGCATACATAGTAGGTCGCACTAGCAGTGCATACATGACAGGTCGCACTAGTTGTGTATATATGACAGATCGCACTATCTGTGCATACATGACAGGTCGCACTATCTGTGCATACATGACAGGTCGCACTAGCTGTGCATACATGACAGGGCACACTATCTGTGCCTACATGACATGTCGCACAAGCTGTGCATACATGACATGTCGCACTATCTGTGCATACATGACAAGTCGCACTATATGTGCATACATTGTAGGTCGCACTATCTGTGCATACATTACAGGGTTCACTATATGTGCATACATAGTAGGTCGCACTATCTGTGCATACATGGCTGGTCTCACTATATGTGCATACATGACAGGTCGCACTATCTGTGCATAAATGACAGGTCGCACTATCTGTGCATACATGACAGGTCGCAATATCTGTGCATACATAACAGGTCGCACTCTTTAAGCAAACTGTTGTCAGTTCGTTGTGTTTTGTTTTATTATTAAAGATTTAAAAAAAAAACGTAGAATATTTCTTTGTCCGGATGTGTAAAAACAACGAGACTTTCGTCGTCACCTCCATCTGTGACAGTTTCGACTACCTTATAGAAAATCTTACATATTCAACACTCGTTTCGAAATATTATAAAAATCTAAGTTTGAAGTTTCAATCAAGAAACCTTTCATTGAAATAGCGTTGTTGTTTTTGTTTTTTTAAATAGTTTTAGTTGGAACTAGTATTGGCATACATGAATTTTATTATATTCATGTAACCTATCAAGGTCCCGTAAACTATCCGGTAATGAAACCGTCTGGACGGTTCCATGTAACATATCAAGGTCCCGTAAACTATAAGGTAATGAAACCGTCTGGACGGTTCCATGTAACCTATCAAGGTCCCGTAAACTATCAGGTAATGAAACCGCCTGGACGGTTCCATGTAACCTATCAA
>NC_068358.1:17394545-17454545 GCF_020536995.1 Dreissena polymorpha | reverse complement strand
ATATTCGTTTAGGTGGATCCCCGCTGTATCCTCCGTGGTTGGTATCATTATACTTATATCCATCGGTGTATGTATCTATAAGATGTGCTGCCAGACACGTCATCCAGGTCACGCCATTATGCCGTACGGGAACCAACCCAACGGTTAGTGAAACGATATCTCAAAACACGTTGCACATGTTATCACTAACATAATAACCCATTCGACGTATGTTCATGTGAATAAAAAATCTATACAATCTAATAATATTTGGTTCCTATTGATTAAACGTAAATACATGATTTTAACGACACATCATTATTTCGTACTATTTTATAAACAATCATTTATACCGACAAACACGTGTATTAATTGAACCGTCATTATTGTTTACCTCGAATTTGTGATATGTACAATTCCAGTGACGGTGGTGTCGTCCAACACCGCTGCTATGGCCCAGATACCGGGCGGCTACGCCTATCCACCGTACAATATGCCTTATCAGCCCCAAGCCCCATGGCCCGGATCGTACCAGGAAAATAGTGGGGCCGGACCAGCGTTCCCACCACCATACGAGGGAACATCCACAAAGCAATAGATTCTTAAACAGAGTACTATTCTGCTTCAAGGAGCGGTTTTCAATTTAATTACTCTCATGTGTGTTTAATTGTCAAATATAGTGTACTAAAGTGTTTCAGTGACACAGTTATTTGTGTGTGCTTGTCAAATACGCCATTTTCATTTACTATATATGTGCCTTCGAAATTGATTAATACCGAATGAATAATCGTACTTCCGTCGTCTTGAATCCTCCATTTAACGAGGCAGGACGATGTTGTCGTTTTCAATTATTATATAGAAAATATAAGTATAATAATAAAAATCATAATCTAATCAGCTTAGTTTATAAATTGAACTTTTATTTGTTTTTTGGTATAGTTAAATATAGTTAACACATTTATGCCTAGTGGACTCTCCCATCCTTCTAAAGTGGATCAATTTATTTCCAAAATTAGGGATGTCTAGTATATTTATTTCTATATTCAGAATATTTCTTACAGAAATACCTTTAAGCAAGCAGCGCAGACCCTGATGAGACGCCGCATCATGCGGCGTCTCAATTGGGTCTACGCTGTTTGCCAAGGCATTTTTTCTAAACGCTAGGCGTTAATGGGTTAATATTTGAGACAGCGAAACTATCAAAACTATTTAAGGTAGCGCACCCTTAAAGATTTCCCACGATTTCTTCGAAGGTTAAAGAGCCTAATATTAGGTGCCGTAGCCTTGTGGTTAAGATTTTCCCGAGCAGGTTCGAATCCTGCCGACGACGTATACTTTTTTGCGACGGGTTTTATTTATTTTCTAACGTAAATTGATTTAATATGGCATATAAGCTATGTTCATTGTTAAATATGTTGCAATTTTTATGCACATTCTTCAATTTCTAAAATTAAAAGAACGTTATGGCTAAATTGGGTGATTTACTGCTTAAAATACGAACCATGCATGTTGCATTTTTATTTTTATTTCAAAAAGTAAACGGTAAGTCTGTATATTTCTTGTTATTTTTCTGTATATAGTGTATCTATAAACACTAAGTTCAAAATATTACTAAAATGATACTATTTTGAATTTTATGACACTTTGTTTTTAACCAACCCAATTTCTACTTGCCTGAAACCACTTTCATTTCATGGCGCACTTCCACAGATAACAAGTCATAAAAAATAAATATCTGGTAAATAATACGATTTTCATCTTGTTTAAACTTTAAACACCTTTACTGCATCTGCACACTCCAACTGCATGCCTATACTTGGAAATCTTGATGAATTATGGAACTTTCATATACCCCAGGGGTGCAAATAACTTGACAAAAGCCAAGTGTGGGGGTGGTTTTGAAAAAATCAGTATATTTTTTTTAAAAAGCATTGAAAGACTATCTAAAAGTTTGCATGTAGTTCAGTGAAATGATGCTGATTAAGAAAATAATAGATAAGTTTATATTTGGATATGTGCCCATTACGGGTGCGCACTCTTAAAACAACACAAAATATATTCGTAATACATAAATTCGCATGTTATTTTAATCCAATGTTTGCACGTTTTTATTACAGATAAGAGATACATATTAAAAGTGATTTTATCAAAGAGTGGTTTTGTATATGACCATAAAATAATTTAAATACAAGATAACGATTGATGCAAAGCATCAAAGGGCGTAGGGAATTTCAGTGTAAAAGGCACTCAATGAAGTTACATGGAACGATTTTTTTCTACTGTAAATATTAATATATTGGTCGATTATTTTAAACAAAATAGAAAAAGATACTGGTATAACCATTATCTATGATTATGTGTTATAACCCCCAAATAACCATTATCTATGATGATGTGTTATAACACCCAAATAACCATTATTAATTAATATTACGTGTCGTGCTTTGCGCTCTTTAGCGCCTTTATTAGTAACTAGGTGGTTGCTAGGATAGTGGAACAAAAAAGTTTTGTTTTTATACAAAACAAGAAAGTTTCACCGGTTCGCGTATTTGCCCAGTCCCTGTGATATTTTATTATTACCCAGTCCCTGTGATCAGTTATTAATTAAAACAATTAGCTTTGCACAATTGGCAATAAATGTTGTAGTTAATGTAATAGGCACAAATGCAGTACCTATTTACACTAATTTACACAAAAAATCACCACTATGCAAGATATTCTGACAACAAAAATATATACATTGCTCCGTAAAATAACTTCTCCTCCCATAAGCGAAACAAACGTACAACAAACTAGTCGCCGCACTCCAGACAACAAGAAAAGAAGTTCACAATGGATGTAGCCACACTGAGATTCAAACAATCGCCCCATCCACTCTGCCATCTTTTGTGTTTTGCAACACTTCTTTTACATGTGTTATGAATTCAGTTAATGAAATATAAAGTGTGTCACCATTTTACACAGTAACAACAATTTATTCTGTTTACAGAAAAATTATCTCAGTAAGTATGTTTTCTGTGCGTTAATATTAAAATGCGGTTGTGGTTTTGTTCACTGATATTGCGAATGCTGGCGTATCTTTATTATGATTTATGTATATCAAGTTGTTTTATGACAGTGAAGAAAGTCGATATATATAACATAATGCAATTATCAAAAGCGTATTAAAACACTTCAAACAGCATATATTGGCACCATTTTACTTTACAAATGTTTGGGTATATCAGTTGTTGTTTTTTCACGTAAAGCAAAGCAAGCTGGGGTCTCAAATACAAGCTTTGATCTTTACGTTAAATGCGGTTTAACACGATGCTCAATAATGAGACAAATTTTATTGAAATATCAAATCAACTGGTTTTTTTCATGTTTATTAATATTTTAAAATATAGGAAAAGGACATGTATTTACAAACACAATGAAGACACTTGTAATCAACAATTACAATTTAAGACGAGTAGACTAGCATACGATGCAGTTGTATCGTCAATGTTGGTATTAAAGAATTACGGTTCTTAAAACAACTTGCACACACGTTTATCAGTTATATGTTTTTAGTCTTACAAAGAAAAACAAACTACTGTCAATATATAAAAAAATATACATAAAATAACAACAAATATATGTACATACAAAATAAATCGATATAATTTAACTCATGATATGATATTCACGAGATTATATGCGTAAAATAAAACTCATTTAAAAATGAAACAAACATGTTTGATAAATAAAAATGAATTGATGTCAAACATTATTCGACAATTCACTGCATTCAAATTTAAAATTTAAAAACACAATGTGTCATATTACACGTTACTATTAAGTTGAGATTCAGCACAATTTTGACATCCAAAACAGCATTTGCGTCGCAAATTTTGCGGCATATGTCTATCGGTTACACACTTCGTACCGGTATTCAGTATTCCTGGTATTGCTTCTAATAACATAACTTTTGAATAATTTTTCAACGATTCGTATAGTGCAATACTTTCTATGATGTAAAATTAATACATCACAATTCAACCAACTGACCAGTTAATGTGTCGAAAAAAGCCGAAATAACGTTGTTTGGAAAATTCAAAATCCTATGAAGCATTCAGATTTACTTCTTCTTTTTCTTCGATGCTTTACCTCCTTTTCCACCCTTGGCAGGTTTCTTCTTGTCACCCTTCTTCTCCTTCTTCTCCGCCTTACCACCAGCAGATGCAGGCTTCTCCTCTGGAGGTGTGACTACACCCAACGTGGTTTTGGCTTTCGGTAACTTCTTCACCTCCGCCGTACCGTTTACAACCGTCACCGTGTCCTTAAGTTGGAGATTCGTTTTGTCGTCCGGAACATACACGTCAACCTTTATTTTACCCGCATCTGTTATACTAAGTGTCGTCTTTTCTCGATTCCTTTCGGGCATTGTCTTGGCCCTATTAATTGCCAGATCAGCTTCAACCTGTTCATCAACTTCTTCCACGACCATCTTTTCATCTTTCTTCCCTTTGCCGCCTTTGGCTCCTTTCTTTCCACCTTTCTTTCCACCCACTTTCTTAGCCCCTTTGCCACCTTTAACATCGGTCTTTGCTGCTTTTTTCTTCGGTTCTGGTTCACGTTCAGGTTCTTTATAATCGAGAAAAAAAAACATTAAGCAGGAAAATATAACAAACATACTTAATGCAATAATAATGTTTTATTTAAATTAAAAAAGCACTTATTTTAATATTCGTATCTGTATTAACAATATCATCAAGAGGAAATTTACAAAACGCTGCATACATACACCCTAAAAATGCAAATATACTTTTTTAATGTGAACAATCTTTTGCTGTTTATTTCATCTTGGAATACATAGTTAACCTTTAGGTTCTTCAGCGGGAGGTTCCGGTGATCGCTTACCAAAGCAGCAGGCGAGGAATCGCCATTCATTGCTCTGAAGATCACACATTATCAGCGATTCATTTTTTAACATTAAATATCAGTAATATCAATCAAAATGGTGATAAAACACTGCATAGTCTTAATCGGTTAGTCCAAATGAATGTATGTAAAAACTAGTTTATGGAACCATATACGCTGTTATTTGAATTGCCTGAAAGAAACACAGTTTCAGTCCCACTAAAACATTCGTAGTAGTATGTTTCAAATAACAGAAATTATCTCCCAAAAAAAATACTAATTCGTCACCAGCCAAGAGTTTTAAACTAACGAGCTGAACGTAACTTACATGATAATATTTATAAAAAGAAGAATTATATGTCAGTGTTTGACTAAGGACAACAATAACCTTCGCTTCAGGTTTCAACATGGCGGCGGCCCCACTGTTGATGGCTAGGACCCCGTTTGAAGATTTACGATTAGGTGTAGGCGTGCTAGTAGACTTTGGCGACTGATCAACGTTGGAAGATTGACCATTAGGTATTGGCGTACTAGTAGCCCTCGGAGACTGCTTCAGCTCACCGTTGGTCGCTTCTGTAAACGATATTAGCAACAGTTTTTTTCATCTACAAAACGATACACATAACATAATATTACTATTTGACTATTTGTTTACAAACCGCAGCTGAATCAGCTACTGAGATCTCTTAAATGAAGATCGAGGACCATAATACAAAAGACATACACAGTTTCCAAACACTAAGAAACGAAACATACCGAAAGCAAAACAGTTTTGAATTCACGGGTAAATAAATCAGTTTTGCACTCTGATATAATTTTAAAAAGCTAAATTCTATTATATATTTTCGGTTTGCTTTTGAGACACGAGATTAAGGAACCAATAATGTTGACGAACCATCATTTTTCCCCGTTTGAGTTTCAGATGTCTTTTTCTTTCCTCCCTTCCCTTTCCCTTTTGCACCTTTTTTCCCTTTCTTTCCACCTTTCTTATCTCCCTTCCCTGTAGGAACGTCTGTCTTGTTTGATGATGCGGCTGTCTCAAATGATGATGGTTCTTAAAATCATAAAATGACAAGGATTTTTTGTTTCAAAAGACGATTGGAGTTCATATAAACACTGTGTGCTTCAAACGTGTGCTTCTTCTACATGTTTGAAAATGTTACCAACCTCTCAGCATCGGGAACAAATGTCAAATGAACGTCAATGTTATAAAACTATCATAGAAGAGATCTTTATCCTCAGTTTACTCAAGGTAAAACACTAAAAAAAGTTTGAAACTTTGACACTTTACATTTTGAAGTTAAAGATCGAGTCCGGATCTTTATTTTCTTCCATCATATCGTTTTATTCTTAATCTCCGAAAATGAACAACCAGAATCAATGGAACAAATCGTTTACATATGCTTACCGGCAGCTTGTTCCACTGGCTCAGACTCTTTTGCAGGACAACAGATCAAGAAAGATAGATCCTTCCCCTAAAACAAATCATTTATGAGTGGTGAAATGTCTACAGAAACATTTGCAATCACTGTGTAACCTTAGCAAATACCAAAATAGCATGTTTTGCGAGTTGATGTTTAGCTATTAATACACTTCTATATTATATTTTTGTATTAGAAACAAACACACTTACGTACACGCTTTTATTAAATACATATTGCACATAGCTATGTTTTCGTTTTACATCAACTGTAATGTATAAATATGCAAATAATCGTTAAGTTTAAGCTTGTTCTTACAAACAACTGAAATCTGGGTTCCTTAGGAACTTCTTCTCCTGTCGGCTTAACGTTGATATGAGTCACGGACCTTTCGGACCGGTCAGATTTGAGTTCAACACCGCCTATACTAGCCACCGTTGCCTGGCGGTTCAGGGTTGAGGACCTTGTTATGGCGCTCAACGCGGACTTCTCCCTAGTTATGGTGCTAAACGTTGACCTCTCCTTGTGCAAGGCTGGCCTGTTCTCTTCGTTCACTGTGGCCACCTCGGCTTTCGGACCATGGCCATCTGGAAGGATACATGCGTATGCATATAATTGATATAGTTATCAAAACAAAAGTAATGTATTGGTTTTCTTATTATTGTTTAAAATTTATGTTCAATATTGTTTAGATATATCAGTTGCTGATAAGACTGGGCGGTAACTTACTGTGCATGATATAATTTTATATCATGTCACATAATCATATTCTCGAATTCATATCACTTATCATCATGTAACTTGATCACTTACTCTGCGTCACTCCCGTTATCTTCCCTTCCTCAACCTTATTGCTACAGCAGGGGCACGTTCTCTTGGCGGCCATGCTGACCTTGCTAACCAGCTCCGAGACCTGACCACACTTTCCAGTCTTCCAGATGATCAATGCTAATACGACGACGGCAACAACGACGATCGCTACGATGACACCGCCAGCAATTGCGCCTGCGTTGTTCGAGGACGCGGGGGCTGGTGCTACGGTAGTGGTAGTGGTAGTGGTACCTGAATGGCAAGAGTTGCGGATGAGATTGTTGACTAAAGCAGGGAAGACACGTGATTATTTTTGAATTTGGAGTTATCCATCTATAGACGAATCCTACTAAGAAAATAAGATCTCTAGAATCAAAATGAACTTCAAAATATTATCTTACCCTTAACAATATGTTTTTAAAAACAACTTGATCAGTTATAAAAAGTTGAATGAATTTTGAAAAAAAAAATTATTTAAAGTTACAGTGCTTGAATGAGATTTTGATCATTTACATTTCGAATTCAAATAAGACATAGCCATATTTGCATTGTGTTTGTAGAATTTCTGCTTATTTTGGTTTAGGTATGATGTCAAATTTTGGTTAAACTTCATCTTCGTGAGTGAAACACTAGAAGGCAAAAATTAAAAGCAGACGGGTGACACAAACTTCGACAAAGATCATAATGTATGCATAATTGAAACATTAGTAATTTTAAAACATTAAAAATTATAATCAAACAATTTTCATAATGTAAATTCAATATATGTTGTATGTACATCGCTTTAAGTCTTTACAGGAAACAGAGCTTTACAAGCTATTTACATTTCTCATATCAAAAACTTGGCTTTGAAAAATAACTTATTAATTAAAGCACATTTGAGCATAAAAGTATTTGGAATTCAAGTGCATGCCATTATTGAGTGTAATACATACAAAAGGTTATATCAGTCTTAATATAATAAATAAAATGTATTCCAATCAGTTTCATATCTTAATTATACAACTGCATGTATACGCTTATTTACATCATAATTATGTGATTTGTATATGCTTACTTTTTAACTCACCCAATCATAAATACGAGAAAGAACATTAACTTTTATTTTCTTAGACAACCCATTTAGAAATGTGCACTATTTTTTCCTCAAAACTTACATATTCATTGAAACAAGGTTTTGAACTATTATGTGCTTAATGTCGCAATACTTACGGTATTTTGTTACGAATCGCTAGTTTCTGTCATTATTATTATTATATATATATAAATATATATATATATATATATATATATATATATATATATATATATATATATATATATATATATATATATATATATATATATATATATATATATATATATATATACATATATATATATATATGGAATCCAAGAAAGGCCGAGTAATTGTCAAATATTTTAACTAAGATGACTTCATGAACTAATGTGACATTATGGCTGTTATGGTAATGGAAATAACACAATTGTAGTAGTCATGGTGACAATATGGCCTTTCCCGGACACGACTTGATAAAAAATGAAATATAATACAATACTAACTTGGTGTTGTCTTTGGACACGAGGCTGAAATAGACAGAAACAAACATCATTATATAGACATGTTCATATAACATAAGTATGTTGTTATAAATACATACTCTTATGGAAATACAAATCTCAACTGAGATACCATGATAATTGTGATATATTTGGCACTTTTTTCAATTTTGAGTCAACATTTTAAATATGAGTCCATTTCGTTCTATCCTGTTCACCCTTTATGTCTAGATAATGAAAATGATTGGATTTCTACATGAATTAAATGGTTATTTAAGCTTGTTTATAAAAAGAAAAACAGAGATTCTTACTATGGACTTTTTTAAAGTCAAGTTTGTGACCCTTGGCTGTCATCATATCTGCTTCTGTCGGAAACTCCGTCGGCGTTTGATTTATTGTGCAGTTACTAGGCGCAACGGACGCTACTGTTCCGTTGGAACACTAAACACATATGATTTATCCTTTGATTAACATAAATATACAAGCATACATTGAACGAGAACGAACAATACGATTATTATTGTTAAAAGATTAATTGTTTGCTTATAACGCTTCTTTTATTCGATTACGTGCGTTTTCAACTAATACTTATCACTGCATTAATTGTTATTTCAAGTAATACTGCTACTATTTCTCAATATTATGAATAAAATATAGGTTTCCGCTGCTGCTCCTGTTGCTGCTGCTGCTCTTGCTGCTGCTGCTGCTCCTGCTGCTGCTGCTGATGATCATGAACATGATCAATATCAGCAGCAGCAGCAGCAGCAGCAGGAGCAGCAGCATATTTCATTCCATTGAATTACGCGATTACAGATAACATATCAGATAATGTTTCTAAACTTACGATGCAAGTAAATCGAGTGTACGACCCAGTGAGAGTGGCGTCCCTGTTGTAGAAGACAACACAGTCGTAGGACGACATGCTGACCTTAACAACGCTGTAAAAGGCACCGCCAGCTAAAATGCAATAGATGGAAATTAATTAAAATTTGCAAATAACAAATCTTTTCAGAACCAAGCAACCATGTTTGAGGCAATTTGCCAACTGTGTCCCATCGCAGGTGCATTGCGCCAAGGGAATCGCAACGCTCTCGTTTCGTATATCGGGCATTAAGGGTAAAGAGGGAAAGAACATGCAATATTATCGAAAGAACATACCTACATCAATGCGGTCTAAGAAAATGAATTAAACATTGTGAAAATACAAAAGTAAAAATATAAATAAAAAAATGAAAATCACAAGAATGAGTTTAAGTTGGAGTATTTCCCATACAATTGATTAATTAATGTTTGCGAAAACGTCAGAACAATTCACAAAACACCAATATTGTATTAAGCTAACAGATTTTTGAACTTCTTCCAAAGCAAGCTGTTATTACTTTTTATTATACGGACGACATATGTTCACTACAAAACTCTAGTTCACCATGACGCTGATAGGACGCCAACCTTCGTAGGCGCGGATAAAATCCTATTGCGATTTGTCAATGTATGCTCAGTGTGCTACCTGAGTATGCTATTTTCTGCGTGCACGTAGACCCAGAGTACGTGATGGCCAGAGCCGATGTGTTGGTGCACATGTCAAAAGTGTCGTTCGTTGCGTTACAGCTCACTGTTAAATCGGTAGCAATATAATCATAGTCTGCCGAGAACAGGAACCGGTCTGGTACTGTAATCGCTGCGGCCGCCTCGGACCCTAAAAGTCGGCAAACATATTGACATGTATATCTTATAAATAGTTCATTTACAGTCTGCGCAAGCAATTACACGATGTGTAGACATGTTTCGCAACATGCATTTAAAATATTTAATTACACTATAAGTATTTAACATACCAATAGCCAATTTGCATTAACATACCATTGCATTTCATAAAATAGAAAACATGTATAACAAGGTTATTGTCAAGCAATATGGTCCCCTACCGTCTCCACCATTGTCAGAAATTCCACCATTTTCAGAATTATTTTGTTGGGGGGTTACCATAGCAACCACAATTTTTGACGTAGGAAAAAATGAAATGACGTGCATAATGTTCATATTGCAATCTATCCATGTTGCAAGTTTCATGAAAAAATATTAAGAACTTTTAAAGTTATCGCAGGATCCAGAAAACCACCATTTTCAGCAGTATTTCTAGTCTATTTGTTGCCATAGCAACCAGAATTTTTGACGTAGGAACAAAATGAAGTGACGTGCATAATGTCAATATTGCCATCTATCCATGTTACAAGTTTCATGGAAAAATATGAAGAACTTTTAAAAATATCGCAGGATCCAGAAAAGTGTGACAGACTCACAGACTCACAGACGCACAGAGCGCAAACCATAGGTCCCCTCCGGTGAAACCAGTAGGGGACAATAACTCATCAAGGACAAACCAGAGCTAAATGCAAATATGAGGGTTTCACTTGTTTATGTTGACCAATGACATTACCAGATTTAACCAGCACGTGAAAATCGAGCGTAGGAATGACCGCTGTTTCATTACAGATGTCAGCGATGTTTTTTAGAGTGCCGTCGACTGTGAACTTAAGTCTGTTCTGCCTGCCGTTCAATTCTTGGCCTGTAGAAGAAAAAAAAAGAAGAACATGTATAATACCCAAAATTATGTTTTTGAATATAAAACAAAATGTGTTTGCGTCCGTTTCAATCGAAAATATACGCAATAATACGGGAACAACCGAAATATGATAAAAAATAATAATCTAGCCATGATACATAGAGATTGATGATTTGAAACAGTAATAATGCGGTAAAGACATTTTATACAAAGATGGCAGTAAAACAAAATTGCGGTCGACCTGGTTTCATAAATGGCGATATAGATGTGGAATGCACTTACTGGCTTGTTGAACGTACGTGTATGAAACGCCAGCTGTGACCTCGGTGATTTTCAAACAGGCGTAAACGTGCACCGCTTTGCCAGAAAACGTCCACGTCTGCGTGGCTCTACATTGTAAATACAAAACGTAATGAAATGGAAATATGTGTTTCATGCATTCCGGTTTTAATTGCGATTCAGCTCTTAAAAACACACAAATTAATACAAATACTTAAATGAAAAAGTTCAGTCAACTGAAACTTACGGGTGTATGACGATGTATCTGAAGGAATTAAATGCATGTTTATGTGTCAATGTATGTGTTGCATCCTCTAAAAAAATCATAAAATTACTGCCTTACAATTGTTTTGTGAAACACATAGTACAATATGTATCGTGTGTTTTAGAAAAGGTATCTCTGGATAAGAAATGTTTATATTAGAATATGTACACATTATAGTTGGACATAGAACGAAACAAACGAAAGAGCTCAAAAAGCTTTAATTAAAGGCATTGCATTCCTCGTTGTTTGCGAAACACTTCAAAGCGCTGCCAATGTCGGCTTCTACCACGTATATGTATTTTTTAAATACAATCGACGCTAACTTACTTCATCACAAGCCTGCTGGGATCTGAATTGTTCAAGCACTGCCACGTGCTGAGTGTCGTTGTAGCGGCGGTGCCGAGTACGATATTCCATCCGGTCACCGTCGTGTTGGTAAATACTAAGGTGCCACGTGTCGAGTCATGCCACGTGCTACCGGCAAACGGCGATGGAAACGTGCACTGACCGCTTGCTGTAAAGTTTTTGCATAAACGGTATAACAATTAAAAGAAAGCAAAAAATAGTGTAGATAAATACAGTTTAATAATATAGTAAAAAGTGTATTTTGTTTAAATTGACTCACATTTCAGATTAAGTATTACTTTGAACTAGCTTTTTATTAAGTGTTAATCATCCAAACTAGATTTTAAAAAACTATTATACATGTATAAATGTTGAATTGGCATTAACTTTATAAACCAAAAAAAAAAAACCTCAAAGGCACGGCAAAAAAACTAAGACATTTGTTTATCATATCGTTTGTGGTATAAGCGGGTTTTCTTCTCGTTTTATTTACCGTCTTTTTGTTCAAGCATAAATGTTCCTTAAATATGCTTGTCTTTTTTAGATACATGTATATGATAAATTTTAAATAATTAACATACACATTTTTTTCATACACGGTTTAAAGATACGGCCTCAATAATGTCCTTTTAATCAGAATATCCCTTCTCGATATAATAAATATACACATTTTTCACGATTTCAAATATAGACGAGTGCAATCTCGCAGTAGAAAAATACCCACAAGTTAAGTGACTTGTGGATCGATTAAGCATTTTGTTCAATAAATGCATAAGCATTTATTAAATCAAACTGACATGCTACTGTGGAATATGTTTCTGACCTTATTAAACCATTTATGCGTAGTAGTAGTATCCATCCTCTTAAATTGGATCAATTTATTTCCAAAATTAGGGATGTCTAGTATATTTATTTCTATATTCAGAATATTTCTTACAGAAATTCATTTAAGCAAACAGCGCAGATCCTGATGAGACGCCTTATCATGCGGCGTCTCATCTGGGTCTGCGCTGTTTGCCAATGCCTTTTTTATGACGCTAGACATAAATGGGTTAATCTTACATAAAGTAATTCAGTTTCTTAGAGATTATAAATGTGTTAAATCACTGAATTTTGGTATCTCTTTTAGAATATAATTAATTTTAACTTACCTTTCCCACTTATGAATAAGAAAATGACAAAAATCCATTGCCTTTCCATTCTTCAAAAAATTAAATAGCCAAATAATCAAAGAATAAAAGACACTTGAATTAAAACAACAGCAATTGAAGTCTGACAAAACCAAAATAAATGTTCAGCCATATTGTTTTGTTGAAGACGACCGTAGACATGGTACTTTACATGTGTTTGAAATCGCTCATTGTTTAGATAGGTAAAAACAATCGTTTCTATATGGTTATTCGACACTCTAGTTTCTATAATTTTAGTTTATGACGGCTTGTCGTATCGTCACGCCTCTCGGGTTACCATTGACGATCGATAGCCAAATACGCACAAAAACAAGCACTTGCCAATCGGGAGACATAGAATTAGTTTGAAACACGATCGAAGCCTTTATCGACCGTATGGTTTATTTGAAGGGAGGTTCAGAAGGACTTGTCCGAGTTTCCATTTAAATTCTAGTTTTCGGATACGCTTAAAAATGCGATCCAGACGTGTTCAGAAACTGTTGAGATATTTTGGCAACGATTTGTTAGAAACATTATTCATGTTCCCTGATCCCTATACGATCGAAAGCGGGACTCATCGCTTTGACTTGTGTTTGCCCCCTGCCTTTTACACAAAATAAACCAAAATTAAAGTGAACGTTAATATTTGGTTAATGTTTAGACATACATCATTGGTGTATTTCTGTCTGATTTTATATTGTGTACGGTTTACAGACAACTGTATATTGGGCAGCATCTGTACGGAAAGGTGTTGCAAACTGCGTAATACTGCATAAGTTAATATTCTTGATTAAAATATGATAATTTTTAACAAAAAAAGTTGTATGACGTATTTAATAACATACAAAAAATTAAATAGTTTAAAGGTTTTCTTGTATTTAAGTAATACTTATTATTCAACTGCGTAAATAAAATTATATTTAGACTTACACGCAGTAACGCATGCAGATATATTTGGAGTTATTTCTGCTTTTTATTCATGTCACATACTGTCAGAAAAATAATTTCAATGATTTTTTGTATGAAAAAATTTCCGCTTACGGAATTTCGCAAGAAAATGGTAAACTATTGAAACTGGTAAACTCAACTTATTAAGAATCTCACTTACATTGCTTCATTCTGACTGGAGTTAACCTTGCATGATAAGTACTCTATATAAAGAGTTTTATGAAAGCTCTAATACTTCTCCCAGAGCACAAGCAAATCACAGCGCATATATTAGTATTTATTGCTGTATAAGGGTTACATTGATGCCATTAACGTTCAAACAATGTCAGGCCGTTTTTTGCTCTTGTCATCTGATTTAATGTATTGTTCTCATTAAAACAACTATGAAAATTGAAATTAAGTATATCCATTTGTGAAATGATCAATTGCATGATTGATGTATGCCCTTACGAGCACTGATTTTCTATGTGTATACTTATGTGAGTTGCATAAGACTGTGTAGTGATAAAGGATCATGTGTAAGGAATATATGGACTGTGTATTGAGTAAGCACAATATGTCAGCCAGATATGTGACAGTGTATTCAGTATAGGCCATATGTGAGGAAGATATGGCATGTGTGGTGAGTAACTAACACATGTGAGTCAAATAGGGGCTTTGCAAAAAGTAAGGATCATATGTGAGCCAGATATGGTATGTGCTGCGACGAACTAACAATGACAGCCAATATATGAACAGTGAAGTGAGTAAAAACGATATGTCAATCAAATATTGGTTGTGCAATAAGTAAGAAGTGATATGTAAGGCAGCTATGCGAAAATACTTCAACATGATTTTGTGTGATTCGTTAGGTTTCTATGTAGTGAATATGCTGAAATGTTTTTCTAAGTATTCCGACACTGTCAGTATTGTACAATCTTTTACAAATTCAAAACTTCAAAATAGTACACTTTCTATAAAATATAAACTGTGTTTAATTTTTTTAAATGGTTTGTGTAACATTGTGTTTGTTCATCAAGAATGTTATTTTAAGATTTTTGGACACACTCGAAAATAATATGCAAGGAAAATTTATTTCACGTTTGAATTCAGATTATTTAATGTAAACTGAAATATTACAATTCCCATACTAAGATGACCATGTTAGGTCTCATATATTTCATTGCCAGCAAAGAAAATAAAACATTAGAGTCAATATCAACGATCACTTATTCAAAATCCACATAAAACTGAATAATGTATTTATATTAGCATACGTCCAATCTTCACACGCTTTGCTGATGCATTTACAAGAATGTTTGTCCATACAAAATATAAATTAGCATGCAATCGTTCGTAATTCCACACACAGAATTGAACAATATCCAAGCATCCCTTATCTCCATTCAGATTGGATCGCTGAATCAGTTATCCACTATCGCAAGGTCAATATTACATCAGTACAAAGCAATAACGATTTCGTAACTCATGTACTATATGTGTATTGTTCTGAGAAAACTGGGCATACTGCATGTAGCGGAAAGTGTCGTCCCTGATTAGCCTGTGCGGACTGCATAGGCTAATTTGGGACGACACTTTACGCACATGCATTTTGCCCGGTTTTTCAGAACAAGACACATATGTTAGATCACAAACATACGCATCCAAGTCCGAGCTTTTGTTCGGCTACTTTGAGAAGCCATGTAATCACGTATTCCATTCAAATGACTGTTAATAATATTGCAATCTAAATAGATTGAATACATCGCCGAATGTCTATACGTTCTTTGCCGTAGCGTCTTTCGCCTCTGTCTTTTCGTTTTTGTCTATAGTTATCTTCTTGTGAATGGTTGGGGTCTTTTTTTCTACTGCCTCTCTGTTCTTCATTACGACATTCGAAGGGCTGGCAGCCTTTTGAATAACGTCTGGTAGCACCTCTCCCTTTTCAAGATCAAACTGTGCTAAAATCTTAGACTTTGGTCGTAAATACTTCCTTCTCCCTCTCCCGTATTTGTTCATACACCTCAACTTCTCTAGTTCATACAATGGAAAAATATCTCGAATGTTCCGTTTCGGGAATATGTACCTTGGGTCTTTCATTGATAATGGTTTCAAACTCTTCACTGTGTCGTATTCATGTCCTTTTTCTGGGGGAGCCGTAATCGTCAGATAGGACGCTTTAAATGTCAAAGACGGGGATGCGGGTCGTTTCGAATCGGGCCATTCAGCGACGGCGTCGGCAAATATTGCCATGCCCACTTTGAATGCAAATATGCAGAAGATGCATGAAATAAGGGCCGATGTCATGAGGCCTATTCCAAACAGTGTGCCAATCACTATACCGGCGATGGCTCCTCCCGACAGACCTGGCGGGGTGGTTGTAGCATTTGCTGTAATAGACCGAACTAGATTTATGAGGATTATGGCTTAAACAATTATGTTGTTGTGATGTGTTGTGTGACATAATTTTTATTGCATTATTCCTGTGTAGCTGGTTTTCTTTCAAATGGTGTGATAAGCGATGCCTATTATTTAAAAAGTTATACAATATTAATATTTACCATTAGAAGTAGGTACAGGCAATTGGCGAAGTATTATTCCATGCCTTACTTTAATACGGACGATAAAGATTATTGAACGTAGACAAAACCCGTTCTGATAAAAGTTCTATGTATGGTTCATTTATTCAAGCTTTAATACTTACAACAGGTTTCTGAAAATAAAAAGAGTGCACAATTAATGCAAATAAAGTACACAAATATTGCGATCAAATATGAATACATACTTCATAACCAAACGATCGTCTACGAAAGTTTTCGTGGACACCTTGCTAACGAAAGCCGAATTACTTTTCGCCTTCAGCTTTCTCTAATGGTGAGACTCAGTTTGGTAAAAAAAAGTTCAATTTATCATTTATAATATCCATTGACGAATTTACAAATACAAATGATATACAGGTGACAAAATCAACGGCATAATATTTTTTGACGGAAGGAAACGGTGATATTTAGAAAATATTTTTCTTTTCGCTCGAATGTCCGAAAAACTTCAAACTTACACATTAATATCGAGTCGGTGTCATGGTTTAAACCAGTACTCGTGTGTTTTTTAAGAAAAGTCCCATTAATACTTGTCGAGAAGGAATCCAACAGCATCCGTTTTTCAAGAAGATAAGATATCCACAGGATGAATATGCAAAATTTGTTAAGCACTATTAAAAAAACAAGTAAGCCTAGTTACGGAAAAACGCGGCTTTGTGCATGTGCGTAAAGTTTATGGAATGCACCGGTTAATGAGGAACGACACTTTATGGAATTTTCTTTTAAAGGAAGTCTCTTCTAAACGAAAATCCAGCTTAGGCAAAAAGTGGTGTCCGTGATGAACTTGTGTGCACTTCACAGGCTAATCCTGGACAACACTTAACGCACATGCATTAAGCCCCATTTTCCCGTAGAGCGGCTCAATTATTGCGTGGATATTTGTTTGTTTTAACGCAAAAGCATTAAGCCCCGTTTTCTCAGAGAGCGGCTCAATTATTGCGTGGATATTTGTTTGTTTTAAGTATGTGATCGTATTTCATTTTGTAAGAAGTCATATAAAACACATTTTTATTAGACAATTATTTGGCAACACATTAAATTAAATAAAACTGATTGGTATCAACGATAACGATCAAAATATGTTAGAATTACATATATGATCACAAATGAAAAAGAATCCATGGAGTCTATGATCAAAAGTTTAAATGATCGGAGACCACTGAGGAAGGGACACTTACGATAGTAATTGGTGATGACAAGCAGCTGGCCTACTTTCGTAACCTGGTCCGCCTTCACGGGGACGGCCCACGGGGTCTGGGTGGCGGTGCAGTTTCCAGGGGCCACCGAGGAGTACCGCCCTGAGGTGCTCTGCGGAAGAGAATCGTAAGAGTTGGGGAAAATCGGGCATTGGAAGAAAAGGAAGCTGAAATAAGGTTATTTGGAAAAACAAACATGCATGATACTATGCGGAAGAATGTAAAGCGCAATAACGGACAACGTTGTCTCGAATTGTCTTGAACTTTGCAAGGAGATTGTTTATTTGTGATAGGGAATGAACTGCTCGGAATACTATGACTTTAAAACAAATTTACTTTTACTGATTAAATAGTCAATCTGCAACTGTTTCGGTAAAACAGCGAAATATATACGTTTTAAATGTTTTCCGCAAAGTTATAACATACGATATATCTCTATATTTGATTGAACCCATGTATACAATCGAATGCAAATACGAAGACATCAAGTATTCATGATATTCGTACCATTACGCCAACATATCGGGTTCAACAACTAACACTACCGGTAAGTCGTCGCATATCATTAAAAAGAAGCGTTTATACACAAAAAAAAGAATACAAAAAAGCCCGACATTTTTTTTCAAGGATTGCAATATGCTATGAACGTATTTACTATTTTGGTTCTATATTAGACGATAGAAGTACAAGTCTCTTGTAAATAGCACTCTTTTTTCTAGATGTGTGTGTTCGTACTCCAGCAATACACATGTTTGCTGTCAGTCGGGTAAGCAGAGGCTCTTCAAAGGCATTAACTATTTTACCCCATTTTCGCGCGTCTGCTTCTCCACAAAAGCTAATATTAAGACCTCTAAAATGTAGTATGGTTATACTCACAATGCATGCAAATCTAGTGGCTGTGCCGGTGAGGGTGGCGTCCTGATTGTACACTGTGACGTAGTCGTAACCGCCCGATGAGACGTTGGCCACACACGAGAGCACACCGCCAGCTGCGAAAAGGGTCTACACATTTGCATTCTTACGTAAGGTGTATGTATTCGTTATTGTATTGAATAGCAAAGTTTATTTGTCAACACAAGATTCACAGTCTAAACAAGAAGCATGAAAATTATTCCGTGATTTAAAAAAAAATGTTAGTGTAGTATTCAGAATTTGGTACCCGCCTTGTGTCGATAAGACACGAGCTCGATTCAAAATTTGGCCGTACCGATGCAATCGAGATATAATCGAGATTCAATGTCATTAAAACAAAAAGAAAAACAAACATATCTATTCACCAGAGAACATCACTTGCGTTGAGCACGTGGAGTAATTGAACGTCATCTGTGTGATGTTACTGCATACGTCCCACACGTCATTTGTATTCGTACAGTTACTCGTCCCGTCCGAGCCGGTAACATAGTAGTCTGCAGAGAACAGCAGACTGTCTGGGCACGTGATCACCGAGTTAGCGGCTTGACCTGAAAATACCACAACAGTGTTATATATGAGCTTCGTTTTAAAAAGAAACTGGGTTTCCTGCTTGGGCGTAAAGTGTCTCAATAAGCATGTGCAGTTCGCATGTGCAGTTCGCAAATGCTTATCAGGGACGACACTTTCTACTTTTATAGTATGTTTCGTTTGAAGGAAAAACCTTTTAACCGAAAAGACAGTTTTGGTAGAAATGGTCGCCCCTGATAAGCCTGTGCGACTCTAGACGCAGATGCATTTAATCCAGTTTGACTCATGACTGTAATGCTTATATTAAGGCCGTTATTTCCAAATGTATACAGACAATTAAAGGCCCTCAAATAATTGTTTCATCTGAAATGCAACCAAGATAATTTATGATTGTAGTTTACGTAGACTAAAATGTGTTATAAATATGCTTACACCTCAATTTGATTCAATTAAAAATCATTGGACCGAAAAATACTTGTTCTTTAACGACGTCCCAGCCGGATCTTCATTAAATAATATTCATTATAAAAATGTTTCTTTTTTATTCAAAACTTTTCCCAAGGTCAATGAGTAAAAAACTGTTATAGTGCCTATGTTCTATAGCACGTTTGTATAACGTTTGAAAAACGATCTCACAAAATATCTAGAAACGTTCTCACAAAATATCTTTAGAAAACTTCGATTCCTCACCTGACTTGATGATGACGTGATACTCTGTGGTCGGTACCGTGATGCTGTCGTCACATACTTGTGTATAGTTCGTGAGAGAGGCGTTGGAAGTCACGTGAAGACGTTCATAGCCGAGTCTCGATCGTTGTGCTAAAATTAGAACATTACGACGTTTGTGTGCCGTTTATTGCTCATTTATAATGCTTGTAATATTTGAAATTGAATACTTACACTGGTGGTTAGCGTATGACTATGATATTAATTAGTGAAAACATCATTTTGAATGATAAATAATCATATTATAACGAAAAATTAACTTTTCTGAAAAGAAATTCACTATCAAATATATATATATATAACAAGGTATGCAACTCAAAATCACCCCAAAACGGGGTGCATCGCTTTGAACAGCCATATCTTCATCAATTTTGCAGCGATTTTCACGATCTCGGTCTTATTCAACGCAAAAATGAATTTCCTTTCTGGAAATGTATATGTCTTGCAATATTTTTACACATGCTGGGTCAACTTTTAAGAAATAAAACGATACACAACTCCAATGACCCAGTTGACACTGATCAGGCAGTATTTATGAATGAAATCTCCAGTTGTAAAAACACACCTCCGCATTGGACCAATGAAATCACTCGTGTGTTTTAAATGTCAGTTGAAATGTATGTAAACTAAG
Organism: Dreissena polymorpha; assembly: GCF_020536995.1. Taxonomy (NCBI): domain Eukaryota; kingdom Metazoa; phylum Mollusca; class Bivalvia; order Myida; family Dreissenidae; genus Dreissena; species Dreissena polymorpha. The sequence goes on along the minus strand of NC_068358.1, from coordinate 17,433,750 downwards.
GTTTCAAACGGCACTGGACAGTTCGTTTTGATGCATAATGTAACGGCAAGCACGGTAATAATGTTTTTTCATACGTTTTATTGAATTATGGTATCGAGGTTCGTGAACTTTGCAGGGAAAATGCCCTTTACTCCGTGAAGATTTCAGTCTTAAATACTGCCTGATCAGTGTCAACTGGTTCATGCGAGTTGTGTATCGTGTTATTATTTAAAAGTTGACCCGGCATTTGTTAAAATATTGCAAGACATATACATTTCCAGAAAGGAAAGTCATTTCTGCGTTTAATAAGACCGAGATCGTGAAAATCGCTGCATAATTGATGAAGTAATGGCTGTTCGTTAGCTGTTCAAAACGATGCACCCCGTTTTCGGATGATTTTGAGTTGCATACCTTGTTATATACATATTTGATAGTGTTTTTTTTCAGAAATGTTAATTTTTCGTAATAATATGATTATTTATCATTCAAAATGATTTTTTCATTAATATCATAGCCACACGCTAACCACCTGTGAATACTTACATTGATTTCAAAACATGCAAAAATGCATAATGGTTATAATAAAATATTTACGCAAAAGCTTTATTTTCTTACTGATGTCCACGGTGTTGGGATAAAACTTTTACCTATAACTGCAAACTTGATGATAATTAAATCGACTACAGAAGCATATAAGACGGACATTACTATGATGACCATGACTTTAAATAAGTTTGTTTTATTATTTTTAAAATTTTAAAAAGTTTTGTACTGTTAGACATTAAGCGCAAGCCTTCTCAATTAGTTGTAGCGTATACATAATATTTGCAATAATTAATAACTTAGCATTGACTCGGTTTTCATAGCGCAGCAATTATTTCTACTCAAAGGCCGATCGCTTTATGTTTAAAAAAGGGTTAAAAGTCTGGTTCTTTTGCAAAGTGTTTTTATATATTTAAAAAATTTAAAGTAATGATATACAGCCTTATATTGATTTCTTGGGAGAACATTATGCAAACATGAACATATACATTGATTTTGTAAGGATGGAATTGCGTATTTTTGACTTCGTTCCAAGAAATGTGTCTCACGACAACGGTACTCTCAAACTTAATTTGCGCTTGCTTTTTTTCTTGCAAGTATTCGTATTATGGTATCAGAGCTTATATCATTACTCACCGTTTTGTTGATAGTAAATGTAAGATGTGTTAGTGATCTTGGTGAGTTTCATGCACAGATATGCGTGCAACCTTGGAGTGTTGGTACCCAAAATGTCTACAGTGAAACTTGCAATGGTCCTGGAACAAATAAAAGAAAGTTATTACATGTAATTTCTTCTGTTGTTTTTTTTTTGTTTATAATTTATGTTATGCATTCGTTTGTTTTTGGTTGTGCGTATCAATTTGTACGTCTACGTACTATTGTATAAGATAGTAAATACTAATAACACTTAAAATAATCTTATTGGAAAACATGACACTCAGTAAGTTTATAAGTAAATCGTTGAAGCAATTATTCTATTCAGTATCATTTATTAGGCCCGCGCTTTATGTGAGCGTGTTGATAGTGTTTTCTCAAAATTAATTAATTTTTAACGTATCAAATTTTTTTAGTGAAAACATTATAAATTAATTTCTAATAACCATTTAATCTTTTTGTTTACTTAATCAATGAGCGTAAATAAGTTCATATTTCCGGAGTCAAAATTGTGTGTTTTCCCAAATAAATTATAATTCAAGAACGTTTTTTTGCTGTACTCTTTATGTGTACGCATGTGTTCCTAACATTCACTTGCGGCACAAGATGCATTCAATAACTTGTATTTGTTATGATAAGATTATTTTCTTTTTTATTTGGGCCACTGAACGCGTCTATGGCGAGACGAGTGACAAACAGGTGGCAGCTCTGCTGGGAGGTTAAATATTTCCCAAAGGAGTTTTCATCCAAAAAAAATTGTATCTATCCGTGGTCCAATTAAAACTAGTTTCCTTTCCTGAAGATTTAATTTTCTCTTCTGGTTGAAAAACATTTTAGCAATCGAACTCATGTTTTTTTGTGGTTATTTCCTCTAATTTATGTGTGTCGGCAATATTTTGGTTATATTTTTGCATTTCATTGGGTACTAGATTGAGAGATTAACGTTTGGGGTGCATTAATTGAAGCACGGTGCTTTTGTCGAAATCTCACTTTCGAAAATCTGTTTTCCTATGATGCTTGCGTTTGGGCGAATGATACTTTCTTAGAAGTATCGAGATGGTACGATTTGATTGCAATTATTGGAAGAGATCAATCTTTAAAATGATATCGGTCTTGCGAAAATTGATATCTAGGAAAGGAAAGAAGAATGCTTTGTGAGTTGGTAGTTTTAGAATGGGACACCATAGGAATTGGCATTATTGTAATCGAACCTTGATACCTTAGCACGAGGTACTTGTCTGGCACGTAGTCCACGCACTGCCATGTGTTTATTTTGAGAGGGTTGCCAGTAGTCCTCAAAGCGTTAAACGCCCAACCGCTCATCTGGTTAGTGGTAAATACTAATGTGTCCTTTGTATTGTCCAGCCACGTGCTTGACAAGAATGGGTCCGTGAATGTGCATTGTCCATAAACTGGCGGGAACAAATAAGAACATGGTTATTTTTCAATCTTGGCTCGTAATGTATCATATTTATGGACCCGTAGTTCGTCATACTTATAGACTCGTGGAGTGAATGCATATCAGTTAGGAAACAGAATACGCCATAGGTATGGCCTATATAGTTATAAATATAATTGTCTTCTAATATGTCAGTATTAAAGTCATTGTTATGCACTCGTGATGTGTCATACTTGGCTCGTAGTTTGTTATAGATATAACTATTAACTCTTTATATATATTGACTCGTAGTTATTATAGTTATGGATATTATTTTATTTTCCTTTAACGTGTAATAGTATGTGTCGTTGATATTTTAGCATTAGTTTTATGTCAATTATAATTTGGTAATTGCTTTATTCGTATGCTCGCATTTGAATTCACCAATAAGCATGGTTACTGTCATTTTCCTTACTAAACTTAAGAAAACATAAACATGTGTTTTCAAGTCATTACAAATAATATTTGTTTAATATTATTTCCGTGTATACTCATGATACAAATACATTATAAATGCATATATCTTTATGTCATATATTATATAATCTCTGAAAGACAAATATAAATTGTCTTTGTGCGTAACATAATAAAAGTTGTCTGTAAATGTTAATAATATATAATTAATAAAGATTTGAAAATTACCTACCTTTACTGATGGAAAGCCCAAAAACTGTTAAACATATCGCATAGTTAATTATGAACATCTTAACAAGTAAATCACTACAACGAGTCTGTGTTCAACGACTCTCCGCTTGAATTGCCCTTTAATGTTGTAGTTACAAAAATGTCTTATCAATACGTTAATAAAGAGCCATGTAACCATTTCGGATTCACCGGAGAACAATAGCTTTAAGAATGTTTTGTTTTCACATAATTGGCGAACAGTCTAAGTGAAATAAGATACGCGAATAGTCGCGAGTTTATGGATATGTACAAAACAAATTTAGAATTTAAATTCGACAACGAAAAGTAGATTTATTCCCTCCAGTGGTCACGAAAACAACATAGCTGTGATTGAAAGTTTAATACTTTTAAAAATTCAATCTTGTAGATATACTTTTAAAGCTAGCGTGTGTATTAAATATTCATTAATTTCCCTTTGACTATGATCGTAAAATGATAGTTTCATGACACACGCTACTAACGTACATAAAGCACAAGTATCTTAACCCATTTAAGTCTAGTGGACTCTCCCATCCTTCTAAATTGGATCAATTTATTTCCAAAATTAGGGATGTTTAGTATATTTATTTCTATATTTAGAATATTTCTTACAGGCATTCATATAAGTAAACAGCACAGACCCAGATGAGATGCCGCATCCTGCGGCGTCTCATTTGGGTCTACGCTGTTTGCCAAGGCTTTTTTCTAGACACTAGGCATAAATGCGTTAACATTTGATAAATCGATAGCTGTATTCTAATTTGATCATCTGAAGATCTTTTATCTAGGAGCAAACTGTGCCCGCTTCAATTGAACCTGTTTTATTCCAGAATATTCATAAAACAGTCGGTCATTTACCCATATAGTTGTTTTCAACGTGCTTTAACTGTCCAAGATTAAAACTGAAATAATATATGTTTTCATATTGCTAATAGAAGAAGTAAGCTATTTGTTGATTATTTTTTGTCAGTCCGTGATAGCCTATCTACTCGGTAATTACTCATCTTTCATTAAGCTGTCCTATGCAAATGTTGTATCCGCATTAAAGTTGATCGTTTTGATTCTGTTGCTTATCCCAAACAATTCGAAACATATTAGAAATGCGCATTTTGCAAATTTCATGTGTTAGACTGGTTCACTTTGTATTCCCATTTAACTCTCAGTGAGAAAATGAATCAACCACTTGCACAGACAGGTGGGATGATTAAGCTAACCAATGGGATTGGTTTAAACATATTTATTCAGTAATGTGTTTTACAACATAATGTACAAGCATCTAAAGTTTATAGGATTGGAACGATAGCTAGGCTAGTAGGGTTCCTTTCCTCCATGGGATTATACCAACTCTTTTTCCGTTTATCTTACGATTAGATAATATTGCAGTAATCCATCTCACACATATAAAGTTCGTTGTAAATACACGAAGTCTGATGAGAAGTTTCACGGGCGACCAAAACGTACATAGTAGTGACAAAAGAGAAAAAAATCTACTTTCAAGAATCGCCTCTTCCCATGACGCTATTAAAGAAGGTGAGGGGATAGGTTAAATGGAAAAATAGGTTAAATCTTACAATAGCATCGCCCAATTCCCAGTGTAATCATATGGTACTTACACGTTTGGTTTGAAACATGCAGCGCTTAAAACATGGCCCGGTTGCCGTGAGGTCTTGAATCTGCCAGTACAGTGAAATGGCAGGTAAATTTAGAAACAAATGCAAGCAGGCGTTTGTTATTTAGAAATATAATGCCGAAATGCAAAATGACAAATGTGGTTAATAACCTTGCATATATTTAATAGATCAATTTTATTTATTTAAAAAGCAAACAAGCCTGCTACAGAAATAAGTGAATGTATATGGTGTTGTATTGTGCCTGACAATATTTCAATAATGTTGCACTGGATTGAATCCATCTGTTGAATAATTTAACGGAAATTAAATTGACATGTATTGCTGTTTAAATTAAGTTTAAGTGTGATGCTACGAGGTTCATTTTTACATACGCTTAAATGTTCTGTGAATAACTCTGTGCAAAATGTGAGATTTTGAGCTCCTTAAAACCGGCGTAAGCCCCACATGCTTTGCATTGACTGTTATAAAGCGTAGACCACTTTTTTGTTTTTGTGTGTCGAGTCTAATACAGTATTTGGTCATAGGTTGCGTGCCTTGAATGAAGAACAATTGTAATACGTTTCTCTCCTGTTGGTGTAACTTATGTTTGACTTTGTATATACAAATATCGCAATATTGATAGATTTCGATTACATTGTAGCGACATTAGTACAATCACGACCGCTGTGTGTTCGAATTTCTAATTATTAACCTGACAAAATTATAACATTAGGTTACAGTTTATCTTCAAACTGTCTGCATTAAATAATTTACATTCTGGAACGAAAAATTCACTTTTTAAGTTACATAGTTTTTAACATTAATCCAGTTTCTGAAAAACGCGTACATTTGACGAGATTGTATATTTTAGGATATCTTCTGAACACAATAGTTTTCATATGTGTTTGCATTCTAAATTCAGCGTGTGTTCTGACTACAAGATTGTTAACTTTTGCCAAAGTTTCGACAAGTTTACTCTCTTTTTTTGCTTACAAACCTTAAAATATATATTTCGCTCATTAAATGTTCTGTTTAAACCACATTGACAAACTATTTAAAATTGTTTTATTCAGCAATTGTAGACAAATAAAATCGTTTATTTATAAAATAAAAATGGATCACAAAAACTGTTTCATTTTTACTTTGAATAATTATTATGAGCCATTTATACAAAGATCAAAATAATAGAGGAATAAGTCCGGTAATACCTGTTAAACGTTTGGCAATCGTTTTTTCTCCTTTCAAACAAGTGTATATGCACAAAAGCGCTGAGCAATCACAAACAAATGGAATTTCCTCTTAAAGGGGCCTTTTCACAGATTTTGGCATTTTTTTACTTACTCATTAAATGCTTTATATTGATAAATGTAAACATTGGATCGTAAAAGCTCCAGTAAAAAATCAAGAAAAAAAATTAAAAAAAAGGAAAAAAACATTGCCCGGATCAGGTTTCGAACCAGTGACCCCTGGAGTCCTGCCAGAGTCCTGAAGTAAAAACGCTTTAGCCTACTGAGCTATTCCGCCAAGTACACATTCTTGACGTATTTTATACCTTATATAAGCAATCTTCGTAGTTTCACAAAATTTAACGACAAAAACAGAACTCTCCAAATTATTCAATCGTTTCGCGTTGCAACGCTTTATAATTTTTAGGTTTTAAAATCGTCAAAAGATGCATATAATGGCTATATTAGAGCATGGTTAATGTTCAGTATTACTGTTTCCTCACAAATATCATAACTGAAACGAAAACTTACGAATCTGAAACAATTTGTTTCAATTTTGTCAATTTACCAAAGCGTGAAAAGATCCCTTTAAAGCCGTGTAAACATATAAATCGTACGACATGGATTGTACGAAATTCATACAATTGTTTATACATATATGTGTGGAGCAATCACATAGCTACATGTCGCAAACACAAGTGGGACAAACTGAATGACACTTATTATGTACATACAATATGTTTGAGTCAAAATATATTGTAAAACAGAATCGGATATTCGGATGAAATATATTTGTCTAAATTGTAAACTCTAAATTGAAAACCTTCATCGTATACAATAGAATCGAATCAGTATTCAAAACATCGTCTGACCATCATAAAACATTAAATTGTTTTAAGAAGAAGAAAACATAACACTTATGAAACAAGTATCATGACAAAAAAATGGAAACAAAACATGACAAAATACCACAAATAGTTTAAGATTCAACGTATGTTTTACTTTTGACCTATACTTCACGCCTAAATTGTTGTCAGTGTGTGTAAATGCAGTACATTCACACGATTTGTGAAAACGATCACAGCTACACCACACAGACTGAAACTTAGTTCAACATAATTGGCAAGATATACGGGTACACCTTTAAACCTGTATTTGGTTTCAAATGTATCACATGTTCGCTTTATGCAATTGTCCATATTTGTATGCGATATATAATTGACCCTATGACATTCAACCGAAATACGGAAACATACCATTATTTTTATCACCAACATCTAACAAACATTGAAAAATCATGTGAAGGTGACAAATAATTTCGAGGTGTTTAGCATTTTGCTATATATATGAAACACGCAACGTTCTATACTAATTTATATAATTATCGTTTACATTATAATGTCGCCATTATAAATAAAATAATACACAACATAAATAGGTTTAATTCAGTCATTAACACTACACACGATTACAGCTACTGCTCATTATCAATTTCATTGATTGTAACAACGGTATTTCGTAGCATGACGTCTTCTTTACCGATCACAGATTTTTTCTTTGGCGCAGGCTTCGCGTCTTCAGTTATATTACCGCCGAGTTTCGCCTTCTCCTTAGTCATCTCTCTTGGCGTGTCGTCAATCGTAACAGTTTTATCAGTTTTAATTCTCTCCGATTTCATCACCGGTGGCTCTGGTGACCTTCCTGTTGGGGGAACGCGTTCCCCGGTAGGCATGGCGGAGTTTCCTGTCGACCTAGATCGCTCCGTCACTTGTTGTGGTTGTAGGTTAGATTTAACCTGTACGTCGTCTGCACTGAGCGGACGGTCTGAAATAAGACCCGATTCCAAACCGGAATCATCTCCGTTGAATGTGCGCATGCGTGACAGCCGCAATCCCAATTCCGTAGGAGGCGGTGCCGGTGTTTCCGGTAGATGATCCCGCCAGTACTCGGCCCGCTCCTTCAGGAAGCCCCGCGCGTGGTTGGCTAGCTCAAGGGTCTCAATACCCGCATTTGTGGGGAGTTCTGAAAAACGAGAGCAAGTAAATTTAATGGTAACACAAATAACTAATTAGTAAACTTATTATTTCGTCACATGGACAGCAAAACATATCATATAAATAAACACTTTGAGCGACAAATACGTTTGAAACAAGACTCCAATATCAATTCACTTTCGTTAGACACACGGTTTAATATAAAAATGGACCCATACACAGATGATTACAGTGAAATCTCAAAACACATAGTTGTCCAATGCACTCATTAAAATAATCGACTTACTTTCAGTTTTGACGTATTTATCAAAGTACTGCTTGTCCTTGTAGAGTTCTTCCAAGTACTTCCTCATGTTAAGGTCGACCGGAAGTGTCGAGTCCGGCGCAGTGCGCATGCTCATGTCCGTCACTGTGGTTCGTTCCCGGCCTGACGCTTGGTGCGCATTGTAGCGCGAGCAGTGGTTGGTGTCAAGCTGGGAGTCAAGGATTGTGGGAGGCTTGTTTAACTGAAAGTAATCAAAAGTAAATTGAGCGGGAGGCTTGTTTAATCAAAAGTACATTAAATATCGGGCCTCTTCCGCAATGCTGCTAAAACGGATGGCTTTCATAAAATTAAAAGCAGCATATGTTAAAAGTGATTGCACATCATAACTGAAAAGTTCTAGCTTTATATTTCATACCAAATGTTAAATACGATCAAATATATATAAGTGGGAATATGGTTGAAAATTACCATCAACAATTAAAAAATAATAACAGTGTTGAGTGTATATATGTTATGCTCTAAGGAGAACTATCATCAAATTCGAAATAGTGATTAAATTACAAGGTGAAAAAAACTTGAATACAACCAAGGTAAGTCATTGCGTTAAACAGTAATATATTTTTCCAGAATATATAAATGATGTTATAACTTTTTCTCAAAATCTCAACTATAACTAAAGATCTGCCACCCATAACGATATTGTTAATACCAAAGCAAATACAGATTATAAGAAATGAGCGTTTTCATACCATAGCATGAATATCTGGAACAGTATACCAATTTTTCTAATCAATGATATGTCATGTTATTTTCTAATCAATGTTATTCCATGTGTGTCTGTCTAAAAGACAAAATGTGTGTTATGTATAGATGTAAGAAAATAATGTTTTACTTGTTATAGACCTATGTGTGTATGTTTTTTTTAAGAAGGCCACATTGTAAAAAAGTATTGATTCATCTGCATAATATGTATAATGTGTAATTGTCTTAATGTGTAACCTTCTGTAAATAAAGCTTTTATTATTATTATTATTATTATTATTATTATTATTATTATTATTATTATTATTATTATTATTATTATTATTATAGTAATAATTATATCGAAACAAGGTCATAAATTCACATGTAGGTCACTGTGGCAATACCTGGCCAAGACTGCCGGGCACCAGGAAGAACTCGTCATCAGAACCGATGTTCCGGCGCTCTCTCCGAATCGCCTAAGATACAGAAAAGGTAGTTGTAAATAAATAATATAGGGACGGATTCTTCCTTTCATAAAAGACACATCTGTATCCTTAATTGAGCCGCGCTCTGGGACAATGGTTCAAAATGAATGCGCGTAAAGTGTCGTTCCAAATTAGCCAGTGCATGACAAAAAAGAATTGCAAATACGTTTTTAAAAGGTATACTTTACAAATAACTTGAGTCCGAAATAATATAATTCCTGATTTTCAGACTCAATTCTAACAAACATAATATGAAACTCGAGCGATATTATCAGTAGGGGCGTTATTGTTACCATCCGCTAGTATCTTATGTAAGGCTATTAGATGATTGCCTATGCGTCACATACATACAGCAGAAAATAATAACATGATTAAAGCTGGTGTCAGCGGCTAGACATGGTTAATGATATGCATTGAACGTACACAAAGAATGAAATATCATTTACAAAATAACACGTTAGATAACGTTAAGTCTCGCTTATATAACTGTATACGATGTTGTTGTTTTTTCAAATTCTCACTCAGGTATTCAAGAATCCCTTTCACTTGTATGCACTCACCTCGATATTCTCAGATCCCACAAGAGAAAGGCGCCCTGAAATGGGATGTATACCGCACTTTAATGGTGGATGACGACGGTATGTTTCGAAACTGTAGACACTTTTAAATAATTCATATTCTAGACTTTTCAAAAATATATTTTGTTAAACAATATTGTATTGGTCAAACTGCTAGAAAACCCGACTTTTTGTATGTTTAAACAATATTCCCGCTGGATTCCACACCACATATAAAAATAACACACTTTAACAAAAATATATGGAGCTTATATCATATTAAGCTATTTATTGTACTCACTTTTACACTATAAATAATTTAAGATTTATACATCTTTAAGTATACCCTCTGACCTTACATCTAATTAAGCACCGCTCTGTGAACACGGGCAAAACACATGTGCGTAATCGCGTCTGTGAACACGGGCAAAACACATGTGCGTAATCGCGTCACAGATTAGCCTGTACAGATAATTTCTGCCTTTGTGGAAGTTTTTGTTTAATTAAAGGGGCCTTTTCACAGGTTTTGGCAAGTATTGAAGTTTGTAATTTAATGCTTTATATGGATAAATGTTTTTTTTTTTTTTTTTTTTTTTTTTTTTTTTTTTTTTTTTTAAATAAGAAAACTTTATTTACCTCGTCAATAGGTATGTGTAGGTCGAGGCCATCCTACTCCATACCTTACAAAAATTATGTGTTAGTAGCATCTAAATACAGCCTGTGTTAGTATACAACTAAATGATTTGCACGTTTATAAACAGCGGATGCAAGTTTATATTTAGCAATGTACAATGTATGCATGTATACATAGATACATAGTAAATGACAAACTTTGTGAAAGCACAGAAAATACAAGTAGCAACTATACTTTCTATATAACACAGGGATCTTCATACTTAATATGGAGATTTGTACTACACATATCATTGTTTTCTTTTGTAAAAGGTAAAGAAAGTGTAGATTTGAACAAACAAAATATGTGAAAACAAAACCACAGTGTATAGTTGAAATCATTCATTTCAGTGCACATCAATGTAAAGCAAGTACATTTTAAGTTATGGGTTCATTGATTAATAATCTTACAACTGACCAATTTGGAAATTCCGATCCTTGGCAAATGGTGTGCTTTTGAATTTCCCATGCTAGTTGAAAACTATTTTTTAGCCCTGGTACTGTTGGGATTTTACTATGTTTTTTACAGATAAAAACATACCTTTTCATTTCAAGAAATAAAATATTAATGGGGGTCATTTTTTCAGAACAAATCCCAAGTAGAACATCTTGGCAAGAGATGTTGGGAAAATTGATGTTGTTTAGATTCATTGAATATTTTATATAGTTGATAATGGGTTGAATGTGTTCACATTCCCAGAAAAGATGAGTTAAGGTTTCCTCATGTTTTTTACAAAAAGAACATTGATTGTCGTTAACAATTTTCATTTTATATAACAGAGATTTTGTACCCAAGATTCTGTGTACAATTCTAGTTTGAAGCCATTGTATATATGTATCTCTGGAGTTTTCAAAAACAAAGTTATGTACAAACTTCCAGTCAATGTTATTAAATATTTCATTCCACTTATTTTGACATGTAGGTTTTTCTTTATTAAATGTATATGTGCTATAAATTGATTTATTTGGTTTTGCTTTAAAAACAATAACATTCAGATAGGAAGAGAAAAATACTCCAGTGGTGTTTGACTTGTTAACAGTAGCAAAACTTGATTTTTTAATAAAATCTGATACAGTTCTTTTAACTCCTTCATAGAATAAAAAATTTAGCACTTTTCCAGTGTAATTCTCAATATCATTCTTGGTCTTAAACCCTCCAGAGGTACATAATATGTCTCTAACAAGTCTAATTCCTCTTTCATACATGTTCTTATCATAAATGCAATTCATACCAATTTTAAAGTTGTCATTGTAAAATAATGGCATATTTAATACATCATCAAATGTACAAATCTTAAATTTGTTAACATATATGCTATAGTAATTAAGAACATCTTTCCAAAATGTGTTAGTTAATCTTTTAACAATTTTTTGCACATATGCATTACCCATATTTAACATTTTTTTAACATCAAACAGTGAATAGACTAATACAAAGCATTTACCTGTACATAGTGCAAGTTTCTTTATCCATGTTAGCTTCATACTTTTTTCAAATGAGTATATATCTATCATATTCAGCCCTCCCTCTTCATAAGGTTTGATAAGAATATTGTGTTTGATTTTTAAAGGACCATCCCATATGAAGTTGTAAAAACAATTATGTATTTGATTTAATATATGTACTCCTGGACTGGGAAGAGCAATAAATAAATGAGTGAAAAGGGGGAGTAACATGGATTTAACTACAGTAATCTTTCCTAAAGGTGAGATATTTCTCCTTTTCCAAAAATTTATGATATTTTGTAACATTGTCAATTTGCTAGAATAATTATAATCAATCATTTTCTCTAGGTTGACATCAAATATGATACCTAGTACTTTGAAATTGGTTGAACCCCATATAAGTTTGTATTTAGTTTTTATTGAGTGTGTACTATATTTCTTGGAGCCTATCCATATGAGTTTTGTTTTGTCATAGTTAATTTTTAGTCCAGATTCCAGGGCAAAGGTATGCAATAGGTCAAGTGCTGTGTTAAGAGAACTTTCAGAACCGTCTAATAAAAGTGATGTGTCATCTGCAAATTGGGAAATTTTGTATTCAATGTTTTCAATAGTTATTCCTTTAATTTGTTTTGAGTTTCTTATTTTGATTGCCAATGTTTCTGCACATAGTATAAAAATGTAAGAACTGATCGGATCGCCTTGACGGCAGCCTTTTTCAATTTTGAATGATTCAGACTGGAATCCATTGATTTGAATGGCTGACATAGTGTTGTATAAAAAAAGAGAGATCCATTTTCTGAACATTGGACCAAAGTTAAAATAAATTAGAGTTTTTTCAATGAAATTGAATGCCAATGAGTCGAACGCCTTTTCAAAGTCTAACGTTAATAAGAGTCCTGGGATTTTGTTATCTTCTGTATATTTTAGGATATCATACAATAGTCTAGTATTTTCACCTATATATCTTCCTTTTATAAATCCAGTCTGATCTTTGGAAATTAATTTGTCAAGAACTGTTTTAAGTCTGTTTGCAATTGTGCCTGAAGCTATTTTGTAAACAACATTTAAGAGAGTTAATGGTCTAAGATTGTTAAAGGTTGTTCGTGGCTTATTTTCTTTTGGTATACAGGTGATAATACCTTGTTTTTGAGTGATTGACATAGTTCCAGAAATAAAAGCATAATTAAGACTCCTTAAAATGAAATACTTAAGATCTTTCCAGAAAACTTTAAAAAATTCTGTTGTGAAGCCATCTGAACCTGGACTTTTAAAATGTTTCATATTTTTCAAGGTAGTTGAGATTTCTTCCATTGTCAATATGCCTTCTAATGTTTGAGCTTCATCGTTATTCAATTTTTTGCACCGTGTATCAAATTAAGTTCATCAAATATAGCGTTATCACTTTCTTTTGTTTCACCTTTGGAGTATAAAGTCTTGTAATATGAGGCAGCTTCTGCTAAAATTTCATTTTGATCATATATATTGTGGCCATTATTGTTTATAATATAAGGTATTGTTTTGCTAGATGAGTGTTGTTTTTCCAAATTGCAAAAGTATTTCGTGGGTTTTTCGCCTTCATCAATCCATTTTGCTTTGGATCTTATGAATGATCCTTTCATTTTAATATCACGGATATCAGATAGTTCCTGCTGTAACAAATGAAGTTCTTCAATATTATTTTCAGTAATATTTTTTTCTAGAATTTCAATTTTTTTATAATAAAATCTTCCCTGTCTTTCCTCTGTTTAGATCTGTATGATGAAAATGAGATAGTTTTGCCCCTGATTTCCATTAACAAGGTTTCTAAAAAAAGCTGGTCATTTATGGTAAACTGAATCTCACAATCATCAATCGTGTTCAAAGAGTCGATGTTATATACAGGCAGGCAATATTGTTTTTTTATTTCTCCAATTTTTATTTTCATACAATCGAGATATTCTTGATCATGTAACAGAGAGTTATTGAATTTCCAGAGTCCTTTACCATGGGTTGTTTCGCAGATTTTTAATTCTAATGTTATAGCTGAATGGTCAGATTTGTAGCTTGATTGTATATCAGATTTTCTAATATTTTGAACAAGATTACTAGTGACAAGGAAGAAATCCAGCCTACCTTGTTGAAGAGTGTTTGGTTTTCGCCAAGTGTATTGATTAATAGTGCCATTCATTAGTCTAAAACTATCTATCAAGTTTCTATCATGCATTGCAGAAGATAATAATTCTCTTGACTTTTTATTATTGTTAAGATTTTTGTAATGGACATAATCTAATTTAGAATCCAATACAAGATTAAAATCGCCACAGATAATATAGGTATCATTTCCTAAGTTGTCTATGTCAGAAAGTAATTCACTGTAGAAATTTGGTTGATCAGTGTTAGGTCCATACAAGGTACATAGTGTGAACCTTTTTGTATCAAATGTTATATCTAAAATTAACAAGTTCCCAGACTGGTCTTTTTTAATGGCATGAATAGTTACTGGTATATTCTTTTGAAATAATATGCAGACACCTGCATATATGGATAAATGTTAACATTGGATCTAAAAGGCTCCAGTAAAAAAAAAACAAGAATAAAATTTCAGAAAGAAAAAAAGAAGCCCTCAACTGGGCTCGAACCACTGACTCCTGGAGTAAAAGTATTTCGCTTAGACCACTCGGCAATCCGACAACAACAGAACTCTCAGAATTATTCAATCGTTTCGCGTTGCAACGCTCGATAATTTTCAGGTTTTTTAAATCGTCAAAATATGCCTATAATAAATATTTTAGAGCATGGTCAATGAACAATAATACTGTTAATACCTCACAAATATCATAACCACAACGACAATTTAGGAATATTAAACATTTTTTTTTTAATTTTGTCAATTTACCAAAACGTGAAAAGGCCCCTAATTATTCTAAACTAAAATCAAGTCCATGTGGAAGGCATCATCCTTGATTAGCCTGTGCTTATATGAAACAATATTTTACGCACATGCATTTTAAGTCCGGTTTTCCCGGTTTAAATATCTCATAAACTCAGACTCAGAGGTCAATCGACTGGGTGTTGTTTGATTTTGCATCTTACCACTTAAAGACGTGTCCTTAATACAAAGGATTGCGAACGAACCTTTTACTTTAGACAATTATGAACTGGTATATACTAACGTTTCCCTTTGGTGCTTCTGCCGTCGTTGAATGTGTCGGATCTGGAAACCATACTGAAACCTCCCGACACCGGTGGTCGTTGGGACTGGGTGCGCGCCGGAAGTTCCTGTCGCACGATCTGTGCGCTGTCGATGTATACAGAGTCGGGTTTCACGCCCCCTTTCGTAAGGTACACCTGGGTAGTACCAAGAGGGAAAATAGTTATTTTATAGTTAAAGTTTGATAGCTACTTATGACAGACAACTTCTAGAGATGAAAGGATAAGCAAATTAGTTTGCTAACGCGTGTATAACAAGAAAATACGGCAAATACGGCGACGCGTAACTGATGGAGCATTAATGAGCTAGTGTGATATTTGATATTTTAAACAAAAACTGAAGGCTTTTAAACAATAATATAAACTTGTAATGCCTTTTCTTGTATTATACCACACTGTGAATGCCATTACACGATATACAGTTTCCATCAATCAAATTCTCGAGACCGCGATTTCTCAAGACCGCGACAATAAAACAACGCGACCAATAATTGTTTGCATTTTGTACTGAAAAATTCTAGAAACGCGAAACTCGGACAATGACATACAACATAGGCCTAACATTTTCTAAAAATCTCGTGCCTCCACGGTTGCCCATGCGGCGAGTACTTACAGGCATGAAGGCGGGGCGGGTGGAGTCAACAATAGGCTTCCCGGTCTCGTCAAACAGTCGTTGCTTCAGAAGAGTGCGCTCAGCCGACCCCGGAAGACGCCCCTGTAATAAAAATACATTAAAACATATTTAACAATTATATACATGTACACGAATAGCAATCGATGAATGTTCTTCAAGTTGTTAAAACCGTTATATCGGAATGTTTGACCTATGAAACAGGGATTTAATAAAATGTTTGCTGAATAATGTTACACCAATAGTGGGCGTTCCTGATCAGCAGCACTGATAGGTTGGCGACCCATCAATTCAATATGTCTAGAGTGCAATATATTTGCCTTGAAGGAGTGCAATTTTAATTGGAGCGATACTTTATTGGCCATAAAGTATGGTTTTTACAAGAAAGAAAACACGTATTAGCTCGACAAACAACGTATTGTCATTTGACGTCATATCTTACTGTTGTTGAGTGTCGTGTTCATTGCGTGTGTGACGTCATACCTTTCTGTGTGCGAAGTCGTCATCACTGACGGGCGACTGCGCGTCGTTCCTGTCCTCGACCGTGGTGAATCCAACTTGTCGAAGAGACGTCGGTCGTACATGCTATAAAGAAAAAAATGTGAAATTGCATTATTTCAAGAATATGTTATTATTCAACATGCGCAACAATTGACCAGTACGCGGATTTCTATATATCCGCTTTTCGGTTGTTTGTCCAAGCGTTTGAGGTAAATCATCTGACTATACAATCAATGCTTTTTCAACGACTACAATTGATTGCTCAACTCAATCATTACTATTTTCTTTCAGGGTGCCCCATCAATCTAAATCACACATGATAGCGTGCTGTTCTTATTTTTTACAAATAGTTAATTCTCTTTTTTTCTTTTTAACTTTTCCCTTTACTTCGTTCAATTTTACTTTAAAGTAAGAATGTGTGCTTACGTATACTATATTGCAATGGTTTGTATATTACATCTAAGCTGTAATCATTTCCTTTATGATTACATCTGAGCTGTACTCATTTCCTTTATGACGTTATGTGTACACGAGAAACAGTGTGCGTTGTAACCTTACCGCAGTCTGGTTTTTATCCTCCTCGGTCTCCTGTGCACTTATCGGCTCTCCCCAGTCCCACTCAGCGGTCGGACCAAACTCGTCGTCTTTGTAACCCTTCAGAAAATATGATACTCGTTCTGATAAAACTGGACATAATGCATGTGCGTAAAGTATCATCCCAGGTTATTCTGTGCTAACATGTTCCTAAACTTAAAACGAAAAATACAATAAAAGCGGAAAGCGTCGTCCCTGATTAGCCTATGCGGAATGCCCATTCTAATCTTGGACTGCATTAATGGATATGTAATACGTCCAGTTTTTCTGAACGCGGCTTATATATGCGTTGTTAATATAAAGCTATCTGTATACATGCAATGAACTTTTCTAGATTGTTTCGCGTTTCGCGTTTTTTTCCCGTTAAAACGGTAGATATGACTTTTTTACACGACATAAATCGTCAAATATGGTTTGAATAAGATATCAATAAATCTCCGAATTATTGAAGACCAAAATAAAAAGCCGGAAGAAATTCTGGCAGTTCAGAACAATATCTGATAGTTTGACTGAATACACGATGAAAAACTGATGATAAAAAAATATTCAGATTTTTCAGTGATATGAAACATTATGATATAAAGTGTATTAGTTTAACATCAAGAAACAGTACGTGTTCTTAAAGAATGAGGATCGTGATGTACTCACCCCGAGAGGTCGTCCGTCTGTGTTCCGTTTAAGTCTTGGAAGAGCAAACACCTTCAGCCGGCGTCGGATCTCCATCTGCTTCTCGTACGCTGTCTTGGGAATCACTTTCCCGTCGGCGTCTCTCTACATTGGATAATTACCAATTATGCGTCAAATCATGTTCTCAGCATGGCAATAAACCATTTAAATATAGACTGTTGTAAACATATTAAGGTAACTCATTTCTTCTGTAATTACAATTTAATTATTAACATTATTTTTGTTACAAATAATTAGATTCCATGGTACTGTAACAGTATTAGGCCTGTATTTACTTAAAATATATTCACGAATAAAACTTGAATAAAATTAAGCAAAAAAAGCATTTGTTAAAAAATATTTGTAAAATAAGTTAAAAATAAATCGTTTAACAATGACTGATTAATTCAGTGAAAGATTCAAATTGTGATCTTTATTAGAACAAATTACTAGTAGTTTGAATAATGTAATATTCTTTAATCCCAATTTTTAATGGCATAATGTGTTTGTTACTACTGTCCTGGCCTCAAGTTTTATGTAAATTACCACGTACTACGACATTTCCTTCTTCGTCAAAATGGAAGCCTTCCGGAAGCTCCCCGTTGGGTCCCGGCCGGAAACCGGAAACACCGTACGTGGCCCACACGCTCTCCTCGTCTTGAAGCACGTTCTCCATTCGCTTTTCTTCGCTCCCCTCCTCGCCTTCCCTTCCGGTATCTGCTGGCGCCACCTGCACCGTCTTGGTGTCGTCGAGGTCAAACTGTTATCATTAAATTATTTTCTATCACCAGGCCATACGAGTGAACATCCTTGAACCGCATTTCACGATGTTCTAAGCATTTAGATCAATTGTATTTTTTGTTTTCAATATTTAATCGATCAAAACTGACGCGAACACATAAGACGCATTCTAATTGGTCAAATATATGAATACGATTAGACTAAATTTGAGTAAAAGAACGTTCAAAGTTGAAGGGCAAAATAAGATCGCACTTTTCCCGAATAATTTTACTCAAATATTGACCATGCGGAAATAATAAACTGTACAGCTAGTGAAAAAAAACAACACGAAAGGGGTCATAAACATATATCGCCAAACCTGTAATGTTTTCCAATAAACTTATAGTTTAACATGAAACAATAGGCAAAACAAAAGTATATCTATTAAAAAGAATAGACACTCAAATGTTATCATTTAACCTATCTCCATTCGTTTACAGCACAAAATGTATCGATAAGTTATTTTAAACAAACACAGATCCTTTTGTTCGAAACTCAGCCGGCATCGTTGTAAAATCTTTCCAATGATGGCAAGCAATACTGATTCCTATAAAAGTTCATTCCCCAAAACCGGACTCGACAATGTTTCTTTAACATAATGGTTTTCAATAACATCCAACCAACAACATTAAATTAGAACCACGACAATACATGTGTATGAATTGAGTCGCGTTCAGGGAAAACGGTGTTTAACGCACGTGCGTAAAATATCGTCCCACAGTCTTGTCAGGATCGACAGCTTACCCCTTCAATGAATTTAGGATAAGAAGATACTTCATTCAAGCAAAAATGCCACACAATTGGAGAGTGTCGTCCCTGATTAGCATGTGTGTACTGCAGAGGCTTATCTGGGACGACACTTAACGCACATGCATAAAGTCCGGTTTTAATGTACAAGGCTCAAATAAAGACATAAATAAGTTCAATATCATCGACGGGTTTTCACAGAGTGAATCTCACGTGTAACAATTATACCCACGACAATACGTATGAAATAAACACAGTAATACGTACAATATCATCGACGGGTTTCGGCGCACGTTCCTTCTCGTGCCAATAGTCCATGTCATCCAGCTCGGCCTCGATGTCCTTCTTGAAAATGTACTTCTCCATGTGCGGCGCGCCACGTGCGCGGGGCTCGCCCTTCTTCCGGCGCTTGTGACGCCGACTTCCGGTGTCCGTTTCCGACTCGCTACAGGCAAGAGAACACGGA
Organism: Dreissena polymorpha; assembly: GCF_020536995.1. Taxonomy (NCBI): domain Eukaryota; kingdom Metazoa; phylum Mollusca; class Bivalvia; order Myida; family Dreissenidae; genus Dreissena; species Dreissena polymorpha. The sequence continues at coordinate 17,413,900 of NC_068358.1, read as the reverse complement.
TATAATCTGTGAGTGATGTGGTGGGTAAACTTTTGTTAGAGCGTATCCATGGATATTCATACAAAAACCATTCGATTGAAATATTATATATAAAATAATTCGTTCGGATTTGATCAGTAAACTTAGTTCGAGCAGATCCTCAAATATGCGATAAATTAAATTGGGTAAATAGAATAATTTAAGATGCATTACTCTTTCACATTTTTTTCCTCAAAATTATGGTCTCAGATTGATTGAATTGTAGCTGTCGAACTATCGATTCTATAATGATAAGTAACGGTGCCGCTGATTTCTTGAATAAATTTCTTGAATTTCTTGATCGTCCATTCTATTGCGAAAATGCCACAAAACGAATTATAAAATATGAAATAAGTAAATGAGTGAACATAAATTTAAGATCTTATCAAGAAAAACAAGATGTGTCAAATGGTCTAAGATAAGTGGGTCTCCAACTTTGATATACATGAAGAAAAATGAACCAGAGAAACGTATTTTTCGACATTAAAATTAAATTCCGTTTGTACAGTGTATTTATTTCGACGACATGCGTCTTCCAGACTGCGTACCTGTATTCAAGATCGCTCTGCGTCAGTTTATTCTTCGCCATCTGCTTCATCATCTTCTTGCGACTGCGTCTCTTGGACGCTTGCAACTCCTGCTGCTCCCGCGTAAGAAAGCCTCCAGGCGTATCAGACACGTGACCTTCCTCGTGCTGGAAATCGGGGAACATGTGTCATGTTGATAATCTACATTGGCTGCTTGCTCTTGACATGTCATACTGTGTTATTAAGTAGGCATTACAATCACTCTAAAATATTTTCCTAATGTATATACAAGATGATGCTAGAAGTATTTGCCAATGTTTTAATCATGAAACATTTGAATACCAAACGTTAATATGATAATCACATTCTAGACTGTGCTTTGTATTTCAAGACAGTATTGAACGAACGAAAACAATTAGCTAGTTTATAAAGTTAATTTATTTAAACTTCACAGATAATACTTCTCATTATGTTTTGTCTTCAAAAACATTCAGTTTGAATGTGTCTTTTTTATACATTAACCGACCTTTCGCCGCTTCTTCCGCCCGACGACTTTCCCCTCGGCTACCCCTTCCGGTGGTTTGTAAGCAGCGTCTGCCAGACGTCGCCTCTGAAGACAAAACAAACAAGCAGGTGATAATTCATCAAAAAATAATGAGCACATATAAATAAACGCTCGTTCACATTATGTTACTGAACAAAACTTAAATTAGAAAAAGAAAAGAACGACCTTACCTTTTCTAACAGTTTCTGTGCACGTTCCTCCTTTTCTGAATCGTCCGTCTAAATAATGAAAATATAGTTCTATGATAGGCAATACAAGAATAAGAAAATTCGTCAATGCCACGTCATCAAACAGTGGTGTTGACATCAATATAAATTGCAAAATAAAAATGGTGTTGTTAAAGGTGTAGTTGAGACTGTAGAATATGTCTCACAGAAACCAACTTCAAACAACATAGGGCGAAATAAAAGGTATATATGCTTATGGTAAGAGAACCAGTAAGTACCATCATGCATTTTAGCATTTAAAAAATTCATAAAGTACCGTTTAATGATTTTTATAAATATACAATTATAAAAACATAGTTTAAATCTTCTTTACCCTTAAATCATTCAATTAAAGAACTTAGTTACAATGTCTACGCTAATAAATGGAAGTCTTCTTCATATGAAGATCGTGGTATATGTTCACATTCATGTTATTACGACATCTAATAGCAGTGATATATACCTCATATTCCTCACTCGATTCGTTCTCCCGTGTGTGTTTAATCACCTACAATATAGAGGATATTTGTTGGATTCGGTGGATTATCGATTTTAATTCACGAGTGATCATAGAAAATAATATTTTCACGAGTGGCGCAGCCACGAGTGAAAATATATATTTTCTATGATCACGAGTGAATTAAAATCGATATTCCACCGAATCCAACAAATTTTCTTTTTATTTTATGCTTTTTTTCACAGTTTATATACATTGTTAAAGAGTTTAACTAAAGAATTTCGCTGGGATAATGTTGTCATTTCGTAAAAAAATGACGTCATTTCACAGTAAACAGTGAAAATTATCGATAATTTTCACTGATAATTTTCATTGTTTGAAACAGTAAAATTATCAGTTTTAATTCACTCATATTTCTCGATAAACCACCGGAAAGCATAAAATAAAAATGTATCATTGCTAAATTTGAAAAATATTTTTTTTCCTATGCATAAACAATTTATCACCATTTAAAAACCTATGTAAACTCAAAATCAACGAATATTTCGTACAATATTTCGAAAAATAAAGTTAACACATATAAAGTCATGTTCTTTATAGCAATAGCCAAAATTTCAACGCTAGATGTGGTCAAAGAGATTTAACAAGATACCACATGCTATTTTTTGTTTGTTTGTGAGACAATATATTCAACAAATGTTCATGTACCATATTAGTGTTCGTATGTCGTATGAATAGATATCGTTGCGGGAAATTAAAATTGAATATATTGTGCCAAAAAAAAGAAAACGAGCTTTTTGTATCTCCTAAATTTATGTTACAATACCACACCAAGCGTTGATGTTTTTGCTATAAGGAACACTGATTTGTTATGGGTAAACTTTATGTTACGAAATATTTTGCGAAATATTCGTTGATTTTGAGTATTAATGTTACTTTAAATTATATTAACTCTTATTTTATTGGGAATTTTTAATTTTTAGACAATCCTGCCCTTACGTTAACATAACAAGGTGCGCTAACTTTAAAATCTGGAATCAAAGTTGTAACGAATAGTGATTTTTGTAGAAGTAAACAGTTAATTTACCGGATCTACAGTTTCCTCCGGTTCCTGAAAGAGACAAAATGTGTATGTATTGACTAAAATGTACATGTATATCTAAATATGAGGGAAGTCAAAAGTAAACCGTATTGAATTTTCAATAAAATGTTGATTTGAATGGCTTTGTCCCTGCATCATGCGTTACTTGATAGTTTTTTTTATTATTTGGTAACCTTACTGAGTTATACTTAATTATACGCAATGTGTCGCTTAAATATCTATATTGTTATGAGTTACAAATCGCACTGAATTTTAAGTGTAACTTCAGCAGCACCAGCAAATAATAAATATAACTTTACAAGGTGGTCTTTTTATATGACAAGAGGGCCAAGATGGCCCTAGTTCGCTCACCTGAGAGGAGTCGGTTTATTCAATCTTTACCTAATGTCAAACTTAACCTAGATATTTACCAGACAAACGTTCTGGTCAAGTTTCATCATTATTGAACCAAAACTCTGGCGTAGGGAGTGTTTTTGTTTTTTGTAAGATCTGAAATGGTGACCTATATTTTGAGTTGACCCCCCTTACCAAACATCAAACTTTGCTTACAAGGATTTTGTATAATATAATGAAAATTTAGACAATAAAAGGGCAATAATTATGGCATTAATTATGTGATTTTGCTCAGCATCAAACTTGACTGAGATCTTTCAGCAACTTTGATATAGAATGCTTGAGAAATGTGAATGCTAGAGTGTTTACAAACCAAATGTGGACGGACGGACAGCGGACAAAGACCAATCCAAAACCTCACCTGAGCAATCAGGTGAGCTAAAAAGTGTGTTTCACCGATCTGAGCCATTTTCCAACTTGTCCAGGAAATCAATAAAACCAATGTAATGAGTAAGTTTCACGATGATTAGGCAAAAAATGTGACTTCTATAGTGTTATATATTATATTCTGACCAAGTTTCATGAAGATCGGACAATAAATGTGGCCTCTAGAGTGTTTACGAACAAATGTTAACGGACGGACGGACGTACGACGGACAAAGACCGGTCACAAAAGCTCACCTGAGCAATCAGGTGAGCTAAAAAAGACATATGGCCAGAGAGTGAGACACAAAACAATCATACTATAAACGACACACAGTACAGAACAAACATGAATCAAACTCTGGTCACCGCCTTGGAGCGGTCAATTCATTTAGGCATTTAGTCTGGGCTCTTGGAACTCTAAACCTCCACATACCCCATATATATTCATTTAAAAATTTTTATAAAACTTAAAATATATGGTTCTTACCTTGACTTCGAGTTTCTTGCGGAGCTCTTCCGTCTGTTGCTCCTTCCGACGCCGCTCTTCCCGCTCCTTCTCCTTCCGTTCGCGCTCCTTCTTGATGCGCATGAGCGTCTGAACAGTACAAAGTGTCATCTTCTTTGATATTTTAGAAGTCATTGCATAGCTTTTGCTAATTCTCTTCAAAGTCAAATACATAAATGTATGTACCTCGCTCGGGGCTAAATGCATGGGCGTAAAGTGTCCTTCAAAATTAGCCTGTGCACTCAACACATGCTAATCAGGTACCACACTTTCCGTTTTTTATTATATTTTTGGTTTAAAGGAAGTCTTTTCTTGGCGCAAATCCAGTTCGGGGACAGGCTTATCTGGGACTACACTTAAAGCATATGCATTAAGCCCCGTTTTCCCAGGGTAGGACTCTACTTGTTTCTCATAATACCTTAGAACACAATCACACCATATCATCAAGAGAAATATGTTTATATAATAATGTTATTCACCTGTGTGCTTAATTTTTATGTTACGTGTATGCGGGAAATGATATACACGTTTGTATTAAAACGTTTTACGAACGTTGTTGTATTTCCACAATAACTATATGTTGTTAAAGTATGGCAGCCAAAGTACATGGAAGTGATTTTACTAAATTTATGGTATATACGATATAAATTATCAATATATGACATAACCGTTTGCAATGTTTCATTGTAGGTAACTGTCCCTCTGAATAAGCGTTTACGCAGAGTATCCATTGATCCAATGTTTCCTATATCTGATGAAAAATTAGTGTAATGAGATGCAATAAATTTATTTAAAAAAGTTCATTATCTAACAAAAGAGAAGAAAGAAAAACTACAAATGTTTTCATCATTTCAGGATGTCTTAACTGAAACATAAGTGTTTTTAAACCATGTTAGACTGCATACATTAGGTCGTACAGACTGTTAAATTTTCTCGCAAACAATGCCACTTCAGAGATTCAAAAGGGTATTAGATACCTCACATTAGGACATTAGAAAGAGGTGCTGTTTGCCAAACACAATTAAACTAATATATAACAATAGACATGCCGAGTGTGTGTTACAATCTAATGAGTCGCGTTCTGGGAAAACTGGGCTAAATGAATGTATGTAAAGTGTCGTGTCATATTGCCTGTGCAGCCCGACACTTTCGGCCTAGAATGAATTTTCGTATAGCAGAGACCTCATCTGAACTAAATACCATTACAACGGAAAGCGTCAAATGCACTGGCTAATCTGGGACGACACATTACGCACGTTCATTTTGCCCAGTTTTTCCCTGACGGGCTTCTTATAATCAACTTACGTTGTCGTCCTCCTCTGGTCGCGGTGTAGTAGGGGGAATGGGCTTCTTGCCAGGCGGGAACTCTAACGGCTCTCGAGGCTCCTCCTGAACAGATAAAAACGGAGTCTGTATTCATGCACTATATGCCAAAAAACGGTAGTTCGATTCATCTACCATATACCAGAAAACAGTCTATGTATACATGCGCAATATACCACAAAAGGGCTTTCCGATTCATCTACATACACCAGAAAACACTCTCTGTATGCATGCAAAATATGCCAGAAATCAGAAAATCGACACTGTATTCATACACATTGAACACGAATATAAAAAACTGCCTCTGCATTCATGCACAATACAACAGATTACGGACTAGATAATGCACAGAAATAAAAAAGTGACTCCTTACCCATGTAAATTTCACCAAAACAAAATACCTTGTATTCATGATAATTGCACCAGAAACAAGAAAACGGACTCTGTATTCAAGCACAATAAAATAGGTCAGAAACGGTTACTAAAATAATACGATTGCATCAAACAAGAAAACAGACGAATTCGTGGCTTAAATGTTTCCTGTAAAGAAGAAAGTTTAAGTTTAGTTCTTCTGTTTATCTTTTAACGAGTTGTTTAAACGTTCCATTGAGAATACAGGTCTGTAATCGACGCGCCGAACAGCCATGCATGCATAATACATGCAACGTTATATCATTGTACGTCAACAGTACGTCAATAATTTTACTGAAGGCTTACATAGCTGCCAAATGTATACCTTAACTGGAACAGGGTCCTGGGGTTTCTTCTTGTCAGTGTGCACCTCAATCAAGTCAAATGTCCGCTCTTTTTCCTTCCGGTCCTTTATAAAATGGCCAAACCTGACAAAAAATGTGAACAATTTGTAAAATTAAATTTTGATGTGACATATAATTAAAACGTGATTCAAATCTATTGACGGGTTTAATTTTAAATATTTGTATAATCTTAACAGATACAACAAATAAACCAACTATTTATACATTTAATGTATGCTTGTTCTATCTAGTAAACATAAACATGTAACCATTCAGAGTTGTATTTAAGTTTACGGACCATTTCGTTCAAGTATTGGATCGAGTGAATATAAAATGCGAAATATTTTTATTTTTTCCAAAATAAAATGAGACTTTTCATATTTATACAGAAACGACATGTATTATTATGTCAAACGTATCAAAACTGGGTGTATGTGCTAAAAATTGCTCTGGACACACACAACAACTCCCAGTTTGCCGCTTCATGCGTGCTGAGATTACACGCATGCGTACAGACAATAAATGAAACAGGCTAACCTGGGGTCGTCCCTTAAAAGTTCCATCTGGGATTTCGTCAGCCCGTCGGTGAGACTGTCCGGAGTGGACTGCCTGGAACCATCTGGAATGAAAACACAAACGCAAAAAATACAACAAGGAAAAAATTGTCACAAAACCAGGTTTTTCATTTGAAAAAAAGTCTGACAAAGGGAGACAAGTAAAACTGACTGAACTGATTGTTCATAGTTAACCCCTTGTTTCAAAATAAATCTATTTTTAGTCATGACGACCTTTATCTTTGAGATATTGACGTAATTCTTTTGTGCGACACACCGTCCAATGATGGTGAACAAATGTATCAGATTATTTTAAAATCTCACAATGAATGACATAGTTATGGCCCGGACAAGCTCATTAATGGCCATATTTGACCTTTGAACTCAAAGTGTGACCTTGACCTTGGAGATATCGACGTAATTCTTTCGCGCAACACACCTTCTAATGATGGTGAACAAATGTGCCAAATGATTTTAAAATCTCACAATAAACGACAAAGTTATGGCCCGGACAAGCTTGTTCCGCCGACCGCCCGCCAGCCCGCCAGCACGTCCAAGCGCCCCAACCCCGCCCGACCGCCCGCCAGCCCCTCTCCCCAGTCCGCCCGCCTGCCCGCCCGCCCCCCCCGCCCCCCATCCCCCGCCCGCCCGCCTCCCCCCTCGCCCGCCCGCCGACATTCGCCAATCTAATAACCAGTTTTTTCCTTAGGAAAACCTGGTTAAAAATACATGTCGTACACGTATCCCATTGATAGCACAATACCTATACCCTAGCTAGAAAGCGTAATACCGAAATCTTGTTATCACAGCTAACACGCGCAACACATGTAAATGGTTGTCCAAGCTAGCTCACGAATCACATGAGACCGGTCATCCAAGCTAGCAAACGTAAGACCTAAAACCATTCATCCGAGATGGCAGATGCATTAACTCACACAATACCATAACATGTTAATCGAAGTTAGCAAACGCAGTATATTGTTGACTTGACTATCCAAAACCGTTGTTTAAAGCTAGAACACGCACAATCTTTAACAGTTTATACGAGCTAAAGGCGGAATACATAAATAACCAGCTCGCACACTTTATACGCTCTACTGTTTATCACACGCTTGCAACAATCGTTTTCATTAATATAGTTTTACCTTTCATAATCTCCATTCTATCGAAGGGCGTGGGTTGGTTGCGGGTTTTGATGACGAAAGCAACAAAGGCGATGACGACAATGGCGAGCAAGATTCCTAGGACAATTAGCGCTATTTCCCAGCCAGCTAGACCGGAATCCGTCGTCGTCGGCGCTAAAATGATACTGGTTATTGAACGAAGAAATTGAAACTTAAATACAGTACATTACATGACGGCAATTTGAAGCTGAATATAGTTTCACTGCAAGGTTCCTATGAAATGAAGTATTATTATTTAGCACTATCGAAGTTATTGTTTGATAATGACAAAATTTGCTAAAACTAGCTAAGGTTTAACTTCAGTTTTAATTGAACCCCAGCTCTATGATTTGAATCAGATTTGCGTAGAATTTAAAACAATTTGTTAAATAAGATACCGACCAAGTTTTTAATAACTTACCGACCATGTTTTCTGTTTAAGCATCTTCGTTATGACTTTGTTTTTAAATGCTCTATTTAACGTGTGCCCTAATTGCGTAAAGTAGACTTCACAAGTGCAGACGTACTTACCACACGTATAATACGGTAAAAACTCGAATGTCTGTCCACCCAGTTCAACGGCAGTGGACGTCTGGCCGCTGTGACATTCCATCGGGTATGCCGTGCCCTGTAATTTGCCGCTCGTGTACGCCAGCACCTGGGGATGACACGAAACATATCGTTACAATATATTTGTATATCAATAAACATTCATAAATATGGCATCAAGAACGCATGCATTTTTACGCATGTTAAATATTCGATTGCAGATACTTTAAATTTATATTATTCACCTTACCCAACAAGTAAAACGGTACGTGGCCTTTTTGTCCACGGATGCGTCAATGTTGATTGTGTGCAGATACGTTTCGCCACCGGATGTCACAGAATACACGCACAACATCTGAGACCCAGCTGTTTGGAATCGAATTGCATTAAAAAATGTTTGAAAATATAGCAAAATAAACGCAAATCGGACAGTCGACAAGTAACATATTACACAGTCGTTCATTCACAGCGTTGGATCATTAAACAACGAAGAAAGTACTATTAGTTTAAATAAAAGTCTAAACGTTAATAAGGTTGATTAAAAAAATTAGTATTGCATCCAGAAATATATTATTTACATTTTCTCAGTTTTATTTATTTCGTTATTATGCAAATAATAATTTGAAGGTCGCCGTGGTGTAATGGATATGGTGTCCGCCTAGCGACCGGGAGGTCAAGGGTTCGATCCCCACCGTGGGAGCGTTCTTTAGATCTCCCCAAAAGACACCAAGTACTGGTTCTAGGCCCAGGAAACGGACTCGAGAGCATTTATATAAGCCTTAGGCTTTCGATGCAATCGAGCTAAAATAAATAGGTTTAAACTAAATAATAATTAAAACAACAAAAACACCGCAATTTGCAAAATTTCAAATATTGCGGGAATGTAACTGTATTTTAGATGTAACTACGCAGACGGTTAGACTCAACATGCCGTGACTATACTGCAATATACTATAGAGGTCGTATACAAATACATATAAAACAAATAATTATTAATTATAAATTTAATAATGAATATAACTCCTTCGAATATAATAAACACAAAGACCGTATGCAGCTACCCGTATAGCCAAGCTTCAGGGTCGTTCTGGAGTTCTCGAAGTCCATGAGAGTCTTGTTCGAGCACGAGTCCAACGTGCTGTTGTAAGCTGACGATGAAGTATGGGGGATCTCGTAGTCGACGCTGTAGTTGCCGAGAATCACGTTCGGGCACGTTATGGCCCCCGTAACCTCCGAACCTTCAATACAAAAACCATTAAGTCGGAGCCTCATTCTGCGAAAACCGGGTTAATGCATGTACGTATAGCGTCGTCCCAGATTAGCATCTGCAGTCCGCGCAGGCTAAACAGAAAAAGCACTTTCCGCTTTGCTTGTCGTATTTGGTTAAAGGAAGTCTTTTCTAAACGAAAATCCAGTTCAGACGGAAAGTTCCATCTCTGCGGACAGCACATGGTAATCTGGAGGGAAAGTTCCATCTCTGCGGACAGCACATGGTAATCTGGAGGGAAAGTTCCATCTCTGCGGACAGCACATGGTAATCTGGAGGGAAAGTTCCATCTCTGCGGACAGCACATGGTAATCTGGAGGGAAAGTTCCATCTCTGCGGACAGCACATGGTAATCTGGAGGGAAAGTTCCATCTCTGCGGACAGCACATGGTAATCTGGAGGGAAAGTTCCATCTCTGCGGACAGCACATGGTAATCTGGAGGGAAAGTTCCATCTCTGCGGACAGCACATGGTAATCTGGAGGGAAAGTTCCATCTCTGCGGACAGCACATGGTAATCTGGAGGGAAAGTTCCATCTCTGCGGACAGCACATGGTAATCTGGAGGGAAAGTTCCATCTCTGCGGACAGCACATGGTAATCTGGAGGGAAAGTTCCATCTCTGCGGACAGCACATGGTAATCTGGAGGGAAAGTTCCATCTCTGCGGACAGCACATGGTAATCTGGAGGGAAAGTTCCATCTCTGCGGACAGCACATGGTAATCTGGAGGGAAAGTTCCATCTCTGCGGACAGCACATGGTAATCTGGAGGGAAAGTTCCATCTCTGCGGACAGCACATGGTAATCTGGAGGGAAAGTTCCATCTCTGCGGACAGCACATGGTAATCTGGAGGACACTTTTTCACGTGCATTCAAACTCGTTTTAACACAACGAGGCATATTTATAAAGGTGTGTCGAGAGTTCTTTCGAATGATCTCTAAGCCGAAACTAGGTCACTATACACCATTTTCGGCAACAAGTTCACACGCTAAGGTTTAAACCGTATAAGATTGATTTTTTTCAAAATAGTCAAAACAAAAGTTTTTTATATAAAATTGGGATTTATCAATCATAAACATCTGTAAAAATGTGTTAATCGCGAACTAGTTATTTTCCTATTGTAAATAAACTTCTGTAACAAAGCTGACCGTAGCGTCTGCATACATTTTGAAAGTATTGTCTAACTATCGAGCAGTATGCAGTCACACGTCTTAGTTCTTAAGCACACCTGGGCACATTTTTGATAAATCGTTGTTTATCGACTAATGAAAAACGAGTTGGGGTCGTTAATCTGACTCGCAGTAATTAAACCTCTCCAAGCTTTAAGCACTCATATGAACAATAAAAAAGGTACACGATTATATTCTCTTTCAAACATATACAATGTCAACAATATTAATATTCTAACATTTTGCAATTAATATGGCCCCTGGGTTCTAATGATGCGCGCGCTAACTTGTATAAACAAAACAGTTCATATTTCACAAACATAAGGGTGAAAAAAAACTCAACTTCATAAATCACAATGTGCGTGAAAGACGAACCTTCTTAAATGGCGACAGGGGTGAAATATTCAACTTAAAAAAATCACTGTGAACTCACCCTTCTTCACAAGCACACGTGTGTTTACCGCCGTTACATAGTCGGTTTTCGAGCAGGCAGCTGTCTGGTTGCTGGTGAACTGTTCTCCCGTTGCACCATCTGTCTCTGTGAACGAAATGATTTGACCATGAGCGTACTAAGCGCAGTATTATTACTACGACACTGGGATAGGACATAGGTCATCATCATCATCATCATCATCATCATCATCATCATCATCATCATCAGCAGCAGCAGCAGCAGCAGCAGCAGCAGCAGCAGCAGCAGCATCATCCTCATCCTCCTCCTTCTCCTCCTCCTCCTCCTTCTCCTCCTCCTCATCATCATCATCATCATCACATCATCAACATCATCATCATCATCATCATCATCATCATCATCATCATCATCATCATCATCATAATCGTCATCATCATCATCATCATCATCATCGGTGTCATCGATGTCATCTACGTCATCTTCGTCGTCGTCATCATAATATGTATCATTAAAATCATCATTATGAACGTTATAGTACTACTAATAATATGTATGAATTATTATTATTATTATATTTATTATTATTATTATTATTTTTATTTTTTTATAATTATTATTATAATTATTATTATTATTATTATTATAATTATTATTACTATTGTTTATTTATATTTTATTTTTAGTAGTAGAAATATTTGTTTTTGTATATTTCGATGTTTTTACTTACCTGTGGCGACGTAGTAATAATAACTGTCCGATGTTACTTCCCGGATGTCGAGACATATATATACGTCGATAAACACTTGGAAGAAGATCTCAAAGTTTGTCCTGAAAATTCATACATTGCTACAATTAGTTCATATGAAGTTTGTTTTATATTTAACAAGAAAATTCGAGTAAGTTAATGCAATGTATTTACGTATGTAATTGAAATAGTCAAATCGTGATGTCTATAGTGCATTTCCTGCCATATCTTCTGGATGGTAGAAAGAACATGGTATAAAGCCATCGGGTATGCGTATACAAATTACAATTCACTTTCATCTGGGCATCACTCTGGGAAAACCGGGCCTTATGCATGTGCGTAAATTGTCGCCCAAGAATGACCAGTGAAGTCCGAACAGTATGAACTTTTCGTACAAAGAAAGTCTCTAATATGCAAACTTTCAGTTAAGTTGAAAACTGTGTTCCCTGATTAGCCTATGTGGAATGCACATGCAAATTGGTGAGACACTGTACGCACTTGCATTAAGCGCGCTTTGTCTACATATGCACTAAGTCTTAAAATGCAATAATTCGATTAGATTGTAGCTCATGTTTAAACTAGATAAGCAAACGCATATTCCAGAGTAAAGGTTTGATTTACTCATTCCAGTTTGAAATGGTAGATAAAAAAAGAATAAAATCCAACCATATACTTCGATATTTACAAATATAGAATCATACGTACACATAAGCCAAGTATATCTAGCATACCCGAGAATGAATTGCGTGCCAGTATTCGACACGCACGTGAGACTGGCGTAGTCGCTGTAGGGGGACAGTTCCGCCTCGAAGTTGGCAACCGTCGTCAGTAAACCGGAAGTGGACACCGTCCACGTGCCGCGCGCGCTTGAGTACCACGTGCCGTTACTCAGCGGAAAATTATTGCATTGGGAGGCTGAAATCATGTCCATGGTTTGCATGTATACGTTCACAACATCTCTTTTCTGTACTTAAATTGTGATAAGTTCAATAAACAATGCGATATCTGTTCCTGATTTATTGTAATGATAAAAGTATATTTTTGTTGTTTTTTGCTAACCTTTTTCATTTTAAGGCAGTATTGGTTTCGAAAAATTGCAAAAAATGTGTTGTGTGCTTTCTGTTCTTGTTTGTCTGAAAATATAAACAGGTTTGACTTTAGAACTGTTTTGTTCTGGATTTGTAATATGTGCGAGTGTCTTGGAACCCCATAAACCGAATTAAAATGAATAAAAATCCATTGTTAAACAATATATCATCGGAGGCTGTATTCATTTTTATAATATTTTGAATATTTGAAATGTGGTGTGAGCATTAAATGATAAAATTTGATTTATTTATATATACAACATTCTTAACATAGCATTCGAATGAGCAAATCAACCAAATATATGTATAAACTGTTATATCTCAGGATGCAAACAGACATGATTCGTGTATTTTATGTATATTTATTATGGCTATTATACACAATTGTACGTGACATTTTTAAATGCTATATCCTATATCAAATCAGTGATTATACGGCTACACTTATCCATGTCAAATATTAAGTGACTTGTAAGCCGTTTGCATGGCTAGGTAGTACTGTTTAATTTGAAATTGTATATAATAACTGTTATATGTATGTACAATGTGTCACTTAAATACAATATGAAACTTCAACTTATTTGAGTAAAACTTCTATAACTTCTAATGTAGACGAGAAAATGTTAATTGTTTTTCCACTAACACTTGTGGGTTTTTTTTCCTTTAAGAAAAAAATATCACTTACCTGTGAATTCTATCATAAAGCCTAACACAACATATAATATATTAAATATTCTTAATTTGTCCATTTTTCCACTGTTGTTTAGAAGACTAAAACGTATACAGTATTTTTAAAGATTAAAACCAACTTGGTCCGCCATGTTTGTTTCTATGATTGTCGAAAGCTTTGTTTTAACAACGGTTGAATTGTTTTAAAATAATTCAGCGCGTGAATACTCGTCACCTAACTTTCTTTTGTTTTCATAAACAAGTAGAAGTGCAATTTGACACCATTGTTTAATTTTTTATTTTCAGTACGCGAAACTATGGAATACACACTTAACTCGCGTATATTAATGAGATAATTTAACTTAATGTTACACTATGTTAAATTGTTATGATCATTATCAGTCAATGTTTATTGAAAGTTCAAGTCTGGTTTTACAATAATTGTATCGGAACCATAGAAATAGTTTTCAATAAAAGACATTTTTATATTATTATCATATAACTCAATATTAAGTCTGGCATTAAGGCCGGGTCTCCCAGCGCGGAGCTCCTGGTAAGCCTGAGCGGATCCACTTAACACACATGCATTAAGGCCGGGTCTCCCAGCGCGGAGCTCCTGGTAAGCCTGAGCGGATCCACTTAACACACATGCATTAAGCCCGGGTCTCCCAGCGCGAGGCTCCTGATAAGCCTGTGTGGATCCACTTAACACACATGCATTAAGCCCGGGTCTCCCAGCGCGAGGCTCCTGATAAGCCTGTGCGGATCCACTTAACACACATGCATTAAGCCCGGGTCTCCCAGCGCGAGGCTCCTGATAAGCCTGAGCGGATCCACTTAACACACATGCATTAAGCCCGGGTCTCCCAGCGCGAGGCTCCTGATAAGCCTAAGCGGATCCACTTAACACACATGCATTAAGCCGGGTCTCCCAGCGCGGAGCTCCTGATAAGCCTGAGCGGATCCACTTAACACACATGCATTAAGCCCGGGTCACCCAGCGCGAGGCTCCTGATAAGCCTGAGCGGATCCACTTAACACACATGCATTAAGCCCGGGTCTCCTAGCGCGAGGCTCCTGATAAGCCTGAGCGGATCCACTTAACACACATGCATTAAGCCCGGGTCTCCCAGCGCGAGGCTCCTGGTAAGCCTATGTGGATCCACTTAACACACATGCATTAAGCCCGGGTCTCCCAGCGCGAGGCTCCTGGTAAGCCTGTGTGGATCCACTTAACACACATGCATTAAGCCCGGGTCTCCCAGCGCGAGGCTCCTGATAAGCCTGTGCGGATCCACTTAACACACATGCATTAAGCCCGGGTCTTCCAGCGCGGAGCTCCTGATAAGCCTGAGCGGATCCACTTAACACACATGCATTAAGCCCGGGTCTTCCAGCGCGAGGCTCCTGATAAGCCCGTGTGGATCCACTTAACACACATGCATTAAGCCCGGGTCTCCCAGCGCGGAGCTCCTGATAAGCCTGAGCGGATCCACTTAACACACATGCATTAAGCCCGGGTCTCCCAGCGCGAGGCTCCTGATAAGCCCGTGTGGATCAACACCACACAGGCATTAAGCCCGGGTCTTCCAGCGCGGAGCTCCTGATAAGCCTGAGCGGATCCACTTAACACACATGCATTAAGCCCGGGTCTTCCAGCGCGAGGCTCCTGATAAGCCCGTGTGGATCCACTTAACACACATGCATTAAGCCCGGGTCTCCCAGCGCGAGGCTCCTGATAAGCCTAAGCGGATCCACTTTCCACACATGCATTAAGCCCGGGTCTCCCAGCGCGGAGCTCCTGATAAGCCTAAGCGGATCCACTTTACACACATGCATTAAGCCCGGGTCTCCCAGCGCGGAGCTCCTGATAAGCCTAAGCGGATCCACTTTACACACATGCATTAAGCCCGGGTCTCCCAGCGCGAGGCTCCTGATAAGCCTAAGCGGATCCACTTTACACACATGCATTAAGCCCGGGTCTCCCAGCGCGAGGCTCCTGATTAGCCCGTGTGGATCCACTTTCCACACATGCATTAAGCCCGGGTCTGCCAGCGCGGAGCTCCTGATAAGCCTGAGCGGATCCACTTAACACACATGCATTAAGCCCGGGTCTCCAAGCGCGGAGCTCCTGATAAGCCCGTGTGGATCCACACCACACAGGCATTAAGCCCGGGTCTCCCAGCGCGGAGCTCCTGATAAGCCTGAGCGGATCCACTTAACACACATGCATTAAGCCCGGGTCTCCCAGCGCGAGGCTCCTGATAAGCCCGTGTGGATCCACACCACACAGGCATTAAGCCCGGGTCTCCCAGCGCGGAGCTCCTGATAAGCCTGAGCGGATCCACTTAACACACATGCATTAAGCCCGGGTCTTCCAGCGCGGAGCTCCTGATAAGCCCGTGTGGATCCACTTTCCACACATGCATTAAGCCCGGGTCTCCCAGCGCGGAGCTCCGGATAAGCCTGAGCGGATCCACTTAACACACATGCATTAAGCCCGGGTCTCCCAGCGCGGAGCTCCTGATAAGCCTGTGTGGATCCACTTAACACACATGCATTAAGCCCGGGTCTCCCAGCGCGGAGCTCCTGATAAGCCTGAGCGGATCCACTTAACACACATGCATTAAGCCCGAGTCTCCCAGCGCGGAGCTCCTGATAAGCCTGAGCGGATCCACTTAACACACATGCATTAAGCCCGGGTCTCCCAGCGCGGAGCTCCTGATAAGCCTGTGTGGATCCACTTAACACACATGCATTAAGCCCGGGTCTCCCAGCGCGAGGCTCCTGATAAGCCTGAGCGGATCCACTTAACACACATGCATTAAGGCCGGGTCTCCCAGCGCGAGGCTCCTGATAAGCCTGAGCGGATCCACTTAACACACATGCATTAAGCCCGGGTCTCCCAGCGCGGAGCTCCTGGTAAGCCTGAGCGGATCCACTTAACACACATGCATTAAGGCCGGGTCTCCCAGCGCGGAGCTCCTGGTAAGCCTGAGCGGATCCACTTAACGCACATGCATTAAGCCCGGGTCTTCCAGCGCGAGGCTCCTGATAAGCCCGTGTGGATCCACTTAACACACATGCATTAAGCCCGGGTCTCCCAGCGCGAGGCTCCTGATAAGCCTGAGCGGATCCACTTAACACACATGCATTAAGGCCGGGTCTCCCAGCGCGGAGCTCCTGGTAAGCCTGAGCGGATCCACTTTACACACATGCATTAAGCCCGGGTCTCCCAGCGCGAGGCTCCTGATAAGCCTGAGCGGATCCTATTAACGCACATGCATTAAGCGCGGGTCTCCCGGCGCGAGGCTCCTGATAAACCCTTGCGGATCCACTAAACACACATGCATTAAGCCCGGGTCTCCCAGCGCGAGGCTCCTGATAAGCCTGTGCGGATCCTATTAACGCACATGCATTAAGCGCGGGTCTCCCGGCGCGAGGCTCCTGATAAACCCTTGCGGATCCACTAAACACACATGCATTAAGCCCGGGTCTCCCAGCGCGAGGCTCCTGATAAGCCTGTGCGGATCCTATTAACGCACATGCATTAAGCGCGGGTCTCCCGGCGCGAGGCTCCTGATAAACCCTTGCGGATCCACTAAACACACATGCATTAAGCCCGGGTCTCCCGGCGCGAGGCTCATTGATTCAATTAAGGCATCGCGTTTCTTAAAATCGCCACTTTCTCTGGCGCGATAACGCATAATCACGTCGCCCTATTAACGTCAGCAAACTATTTTTTAACCAGTTTACAGGACCACGTTAATGTACCAAAAAGTAAAACTTGCGCCTCATAAACATACGATGGTCTTATTGATGTAGCGCCGACATCATGTTTTCATTGAAGGAGTGTAAATATTAGAAAGTATTCATTATCTCAAAGCTATTTAAAAGTGACTTACTATAATTAAACATAATTGTAATACAAACAAGTAGCGGTACCAGCAACACAACACCAGTATCCTCCTCCGCATAATCAACAGTATCAGTCTCCGACTAATTGTCCTAAGCGTTTAAATTAAGTTTCTTCTTTGCGAACGGAGCGGACGGAAAAAAAGTTATCTGGGACGACACTTTACGCATATGAGTCGCGTTCTGAGAAAACTTGGCATAATGCATGTGCGTAAAGTGTCACTTTCCGCCTAAATTGGATTTTTGCTAAGAAGAGACTTCATTTAAACGAAAAATGTCATAAAAGCGGAAAGTGTCGTCCCTGATTAGCCTGTGCGGATTGCACAGACGACACTTTACGCACATACATTAAGCCCAGTTTTCCTAGAGCGAGGATCACATGCTGTAATAAGTCATAGTTCGTTCAACCATTCGCCAAGTAGATACGTTTTTTGACGCATGTCTAGTTCCTTAGAACGTTACATTTAATTAAATACCTTTCTTACGAAATTACGAAGTTTTAAAGGCTTCATTTCAAACCCTTAGTTACTGATGAGCACTTAACAGCATAAAACCCGAACAGACTGCGAGTTACTCGCAGGCTGTTCTGGTTTTATGCTGGTTGTAAAAGTCATTTTCACTTTGCTTCTTATGGGGAAAAGGGTTAAGCAACGATTGCTGTTTGCATTTCGTGTCATTTGTAGTCCCTTACATTTAATTAAATACCTTTCGTACTTAATTCAAGTTTTAAAGGCTTCATTTCCACCCCTTAGTTACTGATGGGCAGCAAACAGTGTCCGAGTTTTATTTGCGAAACATACACGCACCTGCCCGTGCGGCCTTTCAAGACAAATAAAACGTCAATGCATCATGAAAACCTCAAAACAATACCTTCATGTGACTGCATTTTGTTTTACATATGCAAATGTATATTATGGTTGATTTATTACATCAAGTCACCAATAACATAATATGATAGTATCATTTACTCGGAACAAATCAGACAGTATACATATTAGACCATACCTGTAGAAAAAGAACATTCTCATCTTATCTAGCGTGTGATGTACCGATGTGCACGAAAATATATGTGTGACAATATTTTTTCATCATAAGCATACTTCCACTTAATGCAAGGACGCGTTAAAAGGCGGAAATCGCGACAGATCCCTATCAATAACACATTCTTAACAATTGCACATGTTAGTTTAAAGTTTAAACAAATTGTATTTGCATAAGGATATACTTGCATACATTTAACACAAACCTTAGCCACGAATTGGCAAGCAAGCATATAAACTTATATTATTTACTTTTTATATTTTTGGACATCGAATATGTTCACTCCAAAGTACACAATAATGTGCGGACTATACAATGACGCACGGATTACACAATGACGCACAGATTACAGAATGACGCTTAGATTACACAATGATTCGCGGATACACAATTATGAACCGACTACACAAATATACGCGGATTGCAAAATGATACATGTACTACAAAATTATGCATGTACTACACACTGATACTCGGACTACAACACTATGCACGGACTACTCACGCATCCGCCGACAACACAGTAATAAGCGGATTAAACAATTATGCGCGGACTACACAACAAT